>NC_064620.1:309628881-309633881 GCF_023898315.1 Schistocerca nitens
AAGAAAAGTAATCGCTGACAGCACGAAGGATGTCACGCGACTAGTTAGCAGGCTAGAGTCTCGTTCGTTATCGGAATTAACCAGACAAATCGCTCCACCAACTAAGAACGGCCATGCACCACCACCCACCGAATCAAGAAAGAGCTATCAATCTGTCAATCCTTCCGGTGTCCGGGCCTGGTGAGGTTTCCCGTGTTGAGTCAAATTAAGCCGCAGGCTCCACTCCTGGTGGTGCCCTTCCGTCAATTCCTTTAAGTTCCAGCTTTGCAACCATACTTCCCCCGGAACCCAAAAGCTTTGGTTTCCCGGAGGCTGCCCGCCGAGTCATCGGAGGAACTGCGGCGGATCGCTGGCTGGCATCGTTTATGGTTAGAACTAGGGCGGTATCTGATCGCCTTCGAACCTCTAACTTTCGTTCTTGATTAATGAAAACATACTTGGCAAATGCTTTCGCTTCTGTTCGTCTTGCGACGATCCAAGAATTTCACCTCTAACGTCGCAATACGAATGCCCCCACCTGTCCCTATTAATCATTACCTCGGGTTCCGAAAACCAACAAAATAGAACCGAGGTCCTATTCCATTATTCCATGCACACAGTATTCAGGCGGGCTTGCCTGCTTTAAGCACTCTAATTTGTTCAAAGTAAACGTGCCGGCCCACCGAGACACTCAATAAAGAGCACCCTGGTAGGATTTCAACGGGGTCCGCCTCGGGACGCACGAGCACGCACGAGGCGGTCGCACGCCTTCGGCTCGCCCCACCGGCAGGACGTCCCACGATACATGCCAGTTAAACACCGACGGGCGGTGAACCAACAGCGTGGGACACAAATCCAACTACGAGCTTTTTAACCGCAACAACTTTAATATACGCTATTGGAGCTGGAATTACCGCGGCTGCTGGCACCAGACTTGCCCTCCAATAGATACTCGTTAAAGGATTTAAAGTGTACTCATTCCGATTACGGGGCCTCGGATGAGTCCCGTATCGTTATTTTTCGTCACTACCTCCCCGTGCCGGGAGTGGGTAATTTGCGCGCCTGCTGCCTTCCTTGGATGTGGTAGCCGTTTCTCAGGCTCCCTCTCCGGAATCGAACCCTGATTCCCCGTTACCCGTTACAACCATGGTAGGCGCAGAACCTACCATCGACAGTTGATAAGGCAGACATTTGAAAGATGCGTCGCCGGTACGAGGACCGTGCGATCAGCCCAAAGTTATTCAGAGTCACCAAGGCAAACGGACCGGACGAGCCGACCGATTGGTTTTGATCTAATAAAAGCGTCCCTTCCATCTCTGGTCGGGACTCTGTTTGCATGTATTAGCTCTAGAATTACCACAGTTATCCAAGTAACGTGGGTACGATCTAAGGAACCATAACTGATTTAATGAGCCATTCGCGGTTTCACCTTAATGCGGCTTGTACTGAGACATGCATGGCTTAATCTTTGAGACAAGCATATGACTACTGGCAGGATCAACCAGGGAGCTGCGTCAACTAGAGCTGAGCAGCCGGCCGCCCGGGAGTGTGTCCCGGAGGCCCGCGCGAACACGCAAGCGTCCGCTCAATTATTCCGCAAACAGGAGGAGGCTGGGCTCCCCTGCACGATACACCTCGAAACCCTCTCAGGTCCCGGCGGCGCGCAGCGCCGTCCTAAGTACTTGGTCGGGTTCGAGAGAGGCGCAATCGCCCGGAGATAGGCGAGTAGACGCTTTCAGTGCGACCACCCGTGCTCCCAACTGAGCTTGCCGCTGCCGACAGAGGCCCGGGAGCGTGCTGTCGTGGTGTTGCCGGCGGGAGACAACACGCGGCCACAAACAGTGGCCGGGCAGCTCCAACGCCAGCGCCACAGAGGGGCAGAGCCCCACTTGGGTGCCAAAGCGAACTCTCCCAGCACAGCGCACGCGCCAACACATCCGCACAGCTGCGATACAAACCACCTGCGAGAACCGCGGGGGCGACCGAGCAGCAGACGGCGTCGCGGCGCCGAGTGCCGGGCGGCGGCGCATCCTCAACGCACACAGTCCTCAATCGGACCAGCACACTGCAGATGTCCACCGCGCTTCGCACCGGGCCCGCGAGGACCCACTTTGGCCGCACGGCGCCGCGCGTTGGGTGCGCCGGCGCGCAGCTGCGCCGCCTGCCGCGTCCGTCGGCCGGCGCGCCTGCCACTGGGCGCCCCCACCAGCCGGCTGTAGCGCGTGCGCCCACGCAGCGCGCGGCCAGCACGCCGGGCGCTCCCCCCTCACCGGCCGGGGACGGTCCCACCCAGCCACCGCCGCGTATCGCTTCATACCCACATGCCCACTCACGTTCGTGGGTATGACGGGTGTCGCTGAAGCAACCAGTTAATACCTGTACCGATTGTCGCAATCAATGATTCACCTCCAGCGTATACAACCGCGCAACAACGGATTTCCAGTTCATTTGCGTAACTTGGGCAGCAAACGTAGACGTCCATCTACATTTGCAAATTCAGTGGGTCTTGCATGCCTGGATGATATGCGTCACGACACGCCACATCAGCCCACATACATGCTGCGACGTATGCACGAGAGAACACGTGGAAGGTGGCCCGCGTACGTATGCGAATGCCATTGCACAGCTGCGAAGCTCATTGAACACGCAAACTCCCGCCTGACGAACTAGAGGCGACAGGGGAGCGATATAAGTCTTACAGCAGTACACATTACAGTGGATAGCGGGACCATGTGGAACGTACGCACCACTCGCTAGATGTTGTGAGGGTACGCACCGTAACATGAATCAATACGCAGGACACCAGAGAGTGCGAGCACTGACCTATGTTGAGAGGGTTGCGATTAGGCAACGCTACATGAATGTTTCAATTCATATAACAATTACAGGTTAGGTTAGGGCGCAACGTGCGTTAGGTTAGGGCGCAACGTGCGTTAGGTTAGGGCGCAACGTAGGTTAGGTTAGGGCCCAACGTAGGTTAGGTTAGGGCCCAACGTAGGTTAGGTTAGGGCCCAACGTAGGTTAGGTTAGGGCCCAACGTAGGTTAGGTTAGGGCCCAACGTAGGTTAGGTTAGGGCCCAACGTAGGTTAGGTTAGGGCCCAACGTAGGTTAGGTTAGGGCCCAACGTAGGTTAGGTTAGGGCCCAACGTAGGTTAGGTTAGGGCCCAACGTAGGTTAGGTTAGGGCCCAACGTAGGTTAGGTTAGGGCCCAACGTAGGTTAGGTTAGGGCCCAACGTAGGTTAGGTTAGGGCCCAACGTAGGTTAGGTTAGGGCCCAACGTAGGTTAGGTTAGGGCCCAACGTAGGTTAGGTTAGGGCCCAACGTAGGTTAGGTTAGGGCCCAACGTAGGTTAGGTTAGGGCCCAACGTAGGTTAGGTTAGGGCCCAACGTAGGTTAGGTTAGGGCCCAACGTAGGTTAGGTTAGGGCCCAACGTAGGTTAGGTTAGGGCCCAACGTAGGTTAGGTTAGGGCCCAACGTAGGTTAGGTTAGGGCCCAACGTAGGTTAGGTTAGGGCCCAACGTAGGTTAGGTTAGGGCCCAACGTAGGTTAGGTTAGGGCCCAACGTAGGTTAGGTTAGGGCCCAACGTAGGTTAGGTTAGGGCCCAACGTAGGTTAGGTTAGGGCGCAACGTAGGTTAGGTTAGGGCGCAACGTAGGTTAGGTTAGGGCGCAACGTAGGTTAGGTTAGGGCGCAACGTAGGTTAGGTTAGGGCGCAACGTAGGTTAGGTTAGGGCGCAACGTAGGTTAGGTTAGGGCGCAACGTAGGTTAGGTTAGGGCGCAACGTAGGTTAGGTTAAGGCGCAACGTAGGTTAGGTTAAGGCGCAACGTAGGTTAGGTTAAGGCGCAACGTAGGTTAGGTTAAGGCGCAACGTAGGTTAGGTTAAGGCGCAACGTAGGTTAGGTTAAGGCGCAACATAGGTTAGGTTAAGGCGCAACATAGGTTAGGTTAAGGCGCAACATAGGTTAGGTTAAGGCGCAACATAGGTTAGGTTAAGGCGCAACATAGGTTAGGTTAAGGCGCAACATAGGTTAGGTTAAGGCGCAACATAGGTTAGGTTAAGGCGCAACATAGGTTAGGTTAAGGCGCAACATGGGTTAGGTTAAGGGATGGTGTATGAGGGGGGGAGGGGACGAGGTTCGTTCATAGTGATGATGGTAAGTGGACGCCTGAGGCACCCTGAGATGTGTCACGTCAGGATGCACCTTTGGCTCAGGGGAGGTGGTGCGCCGGTTCCGTGGGTGTGGCAAGGGAGTGGCAGACCTGTGTCTTTCATTCCTGCCATTGCTTATATGCTGTGAGACACGCCAGTGTGGTGGTGTTGGCTGCACCCCTGTGTAGCACATGTGTGGGTGTTTGTGGCTTATCTGCGTAATGATGGTTGTTGGAAGAGTGAGATATTCTGTTTTTGGGGTGGACCTCCTGGTTTTGTTATCATAGTGTGAATGGTGTAATGTGGCGGAGAGGATGCACTGGATGTTGTTCCATGGTGGTGCTTAGATATTGTGTCTGTGTCTGTTACAGCCAGAGAGTAGTGTGTGATAGGGTGTCTCGGTGACGTGTAGTTCACATTGTGTGCACAGACTGTCAGCATGTATAGGGACAGTTGTATGTCGTATGTCATCTATATTCCGATGGCTCTGCATCTATTAGTTATCAGCGCCATGTATCAGTTTAATCTGGTTGCAGTCTCGTGGTGTTCTATCTCTGTACAGTAGTAGAGGTGCGACTGCACTACGTAGCTACCCCTTGCGGCAGCTTTCCCCGGTGTATGGCATATGATTATCAGCAATGAGTCGATTAGTGACAACTGGTCGTGTGACAACGTCACATGTCTGCGGGTGGGATACGCTACAACCTGCTTGTGGGTCAGGGCTCAGTAATGCTCTCCTCACACTGAGCGCTCGGACCGTCATTACCCGTCTGCGTGATATATTGCGGAGCGCTTTTAGCCATTGCCAGAGTCTTTGCGACTGCGAGTGCAACGCCCATGGGGACCGACATGGTTGGGGCGCTTCC
>NC_064620.1:309643881-309646381 GCF_023898315.1 Schistocerca nitens
AGTGCCGGGCGGCGGCGCATCCTCAACGCACACAGTCCTCAATCGGACCAGCACACTGCAGATGTCCACCGCGCTTCGCACCGGGCCCGCGAGGACCCACTTTGGCCGCACGGCGCCGCGCGTTGGGTGCGCCGGCGCGCAGCTGCGCCGCCTGCCGCGTCCGTCGGCCGGCGCGCCTGCCACTGGGCGCCCCCACCAGCCGGCTGTAGCGCGTGCGCCCACGCAGCGCGCGGCCAGCACGCCGGGCGCTCCCCCCTCACCGGCCGGGGACGGTCCCACCCAGCCACCGCCGCGTATCGCTTCATACCCACATGCCCACTCACGTTCGTGGGTATGACGGGTGTCGCTGAAGCAACCAGTTAATACCTGTACCGATTGTCGCAATCAATGATTCACCTCCAGCGTATACAACCGCGCAACAACGGATTTCCAGTTCATTTGCGTAACTTGGGCAGCAAACGTAGACGTCCATCTACATTTGCAAATTCAGTGGGTCTTGCATGCCTGGATGATATGCGTCACGACACGCCACATCAGCCCACATACATGCTGCGACGTATGCACGAGAGAACACGTGGAAGGTGGCCCGCGTACGTATGCGAATGCCATTGCACAGCTGCGAAGCTCATTGAACACGCAAACTCCCGCCTGACGAACTAGAGGCGACAGGGGAGCGATATAAGTCTTACAGCAGTACACATTACAGTGGATAGCGGGACCATGTGGAACGTACGCACCACTCGCTAGATGTTGTGAGGGTACGCACCGTAACATGAATCAATACGCAGGACACCAGAGAGTGCGAGCACTGACCTATGTTGAGAGGGTTGCGATTAGGCAACGCTACATGAATGTTTCAATTCATATAACAATTACAGGTTAGGTTAGGGCGCAACGTGCGTTAGGTTAGGGCGCAACGTGCGTTAGGTTAGGGCGCAACGTAGGTTAGGTTAGGGCCCAACGTAGGTTAGGTTAGGGCCCAACGTAGGTTAGGTTAGGGCCCAACGTAGGTTAGGTTAGGGCCCAACGTAGGTTAGGTTAGGGCCCAACGTAGGTTAGGTTAGGGCCCAACGTAGGTTAGGTTAGGGCCCAACGTAGGTTAGGTTAGGGCCCAACGTAGGTTAGGTTAGGGCCCAACGTAGGTTAGGTTAGGGCCCAACGTAGGTTAGGTTAGGGCCCAACGTAGGTTAGGTTAGGGCCCAACGTAGGTTAGGTTAGGGCCCAACGTAGGTTAGGTTAGGGCCCAACGTAGGTTAGGTTAGGGCCCAACGTAGGTTAGGTTAGGGCCCAACGTAGGTTAGGTTAGGGCCCAACGTAGGTTAGGTTAGGGCCCAACGTAGGTTAGGTTAGGGCCCAACGTAGGTTAGGTTAGGGCCCAACGTAGGTTAGGTTAGGGCCCAACGTAGGTTAGGTTAGGGCCCAACGTAGGTTAGGTTAGGGCCCAACGTAGGTTAGGTTAGGGCCCAACGTAGGTTAGGTTAGGGCCCAACGTAGGTTAGGTTAGGGCCCAACGTAGGTTAGGTTAGGGCCCAACGTAGGTTAGGTTAGGGCCCAACGTAGGTTAGGTTAGGGCCCAACGTAGGTTAGGTTAGGGCCCAACGTAGGTTAGGTTAGGGCCCAACGTAGGTTAGGTTAGGGCCCAACGTAGGTTAGGTTAGGGCCCAACGTAGGTTAGGTTAGGGCGCAACGTAGGTTAGGTTAGGGCGCAACGTAGGTTAGGTTAGGGCGCAACGTAGGTTAGGTTAGGGCGCAACGTAGGTTAGGTTAGGGCGCAACGTAGGTTAGGTTAGGGCGCAACGTAGGTTAGGTTAGGGCGCAACGTAGGTTAGGTTAGGGCGCAACGTAGGTTAGGTTAGGGCGCAACGTAGGTTAGGTTAGGGCGCAACGTAGGTTAGGTTAGGGCGCAACGTAGGTTAGGTTAAGGCGCAACGTAGGTTAGGTTAAGGCGCAACGTAGGTTAGGTTAAGGCGCAACGTAGGTTAGGTTAAGGCGCAACGTAGGTTAGGTTAAGGCGCAACGTAGGTTAGGTTAAGGCGCAACATAGGTTAGGTTAAGGCGCAACATAGGTTAGGTTAAGGCGCAACATAGGTTAGGTTAAGGCGCAACATAGGTTAGGTTAAGGCGCAACATGGGTTAGGTTAAGGGATGGTGTATGAGGGGGGGAGGGGACGAGGTTCGTTCATAGTGATGATGGTAAGTGGACGCCTGAGGCACCCTGAGATGTGTCACGTCAGGATGCACCTTTGGCTCAGGGGAGGTGGTGCGCCGGTTCCGTGGGTGTGGCAAGGGAGTGGCAGACCTGTGTCTTTCATTCCTGCCATTGCTTATATGCTGTGAGACACGCCAGTGTGGTGGTGTTGGCTGCACCCCTGTGTAGCACATGTGTGGGTGTTTGTGGCTTATCTGCGTAATGATGGTTGTTGGAAGAGTGAGATATTCTGTTTTTGGGGTGGACCTCCTGGTTTTGTTATCATAGTGTGAATGGTGTAATGTGGCGGAG
>NC_064620.1:309656381-309658881 GCF_023898315.1 Schistocerca nitens
TGGCCGCACGGCGCCGCGCGTTGGGTGCGCCGGCGCGCAGCTGCGCCGCCTGCCGCGTCCGTCGGCCGGCGCGCCTGCCACTGGGCGCCCCCACCAGCCGGCTGTAGCGCGTGCGCCCACGCAGCGCGCGGCCAGCACGCCGGGCGCTCCCCCCTCACCGGCCGGGGACGGTCCCACCCAGCCACCGCCGCGTATCGCTTCATACCCACATGCCCACTCACGTTCGTGGGTATGACGGGTGTCGCTGAAGCAACCAGTTAATACCTGTACCGATTGTCGCAATCAATGATTCACCTCCAGCGTATACAACCGCGCAACAACGGATTTCCAGTTCATTTGCGTAACTTGGGCAGCAAACGTAGACGTCCATCTACATTTGCAAATTCAGTGGGTCTTGCATGCCTGGATGATATGCGTCACGACACGCCACATCAGCCCACATACATGCTGCGACGTATGCACGAGAGAACACGTGGAAGGTGGCCCGCGTACGTATGCGAATGCCATTGCACAGCTGCGAAGCTCATTGAACACGCAAACTCCCGCCTGACGAACTAGAGGCGACAGGGGAGCGATATAAGTCTTACAGCAGTACACATTACAGTGGATAGCGGGACCATGTGGAACGTACGCACCACTCGCTAGATGTTGTGAGGGTACGCACCGTAACATGAATCAATACGCAGGACACCAGAGAGTGCGAGCACTGACCTATGTTGAGAGGGTTGCGATTAGGCAACGCTACATGAATGTTTCAATTCATATAACAATTACAGGTTAGGTTAGGGCGCAACGTGCGTTAGGTTAGGGCGCAACGTGCGTTAGGTTAGGGCGCAACGTAGGTTAGGTTAGGGCCCAACGTAGGTTAGGTTAGGGCCCAACGTAGGTTAGGTTAGGGCCCAACGTAGGTTAGGTTAGGGCCCAACGTAGGTTAGGTTAGGGCCCAACGTAGGTTAGGTTAGGGCCCAACGTAGGTTAGGTTAGGGCCCAACGTAGGTTAGGTTAGGGCCCAACGTAGGTTAGGTTAGGGCCCAACGTAGGTTAGGTTAGGGCCCAACGTAGGTTAGGTTAGGGCCCAACGTAGGTTAGGTTAGGGCCCAACGTAGGTTAGGTTAGGGCCCAACGTAGGTTAGGTTAGGGCCCAACGTAGGTTAGGTTAGGGCCCAACGTAGGTTAGGTTAGGGCCCAACGTAGGTTAGGTTAGGGCCCAACGTAGGTTAGGTTAGGGCCCAACGTAGGTTAGGTTAGGGCCCAACGTAGGTTAGGTTAGGGCCCAACGTAGGTTAGGTTAGGGCCCAACGTAGGTTAGGTTAGGGCCCAACGTAGGTTAGGTTAGGGCCCAACGTAGGTTAGGTTAGGGCCCAACGTAGGTTAGGTTAGGGCCCAACGTAGGTTAGGTTAGGGCCCAACGTAGGTTAGGTTAGGGCCCAACGTAGGTTAGGTTAGGGCCCAACGTAGGTTAGGTTAGGGCCCAACGTAGGTTAGGTTAGGGCCCAACGTAGGTTAGGTTAGGGCCCAACGTAGGTTAGGTTAGGGCGCAACGTAGGTTAGGTTAGGGCGCAACGTAGGTTAGGTTAGGGCGCAACGTAGGTTAGGTTAGGGCGCAACGTAGGTTAGGTTAGGGCGCAACGTAGGTTAGGTTAGGGCGCAACGTAGGTTAGGTTAGGGCGCAACGTAGGTTAGGTTAGGGCGCAACGTAGGTTAGGTTAGGGCGCAACGTAGGTTAGGTTAGGGCGCAACGTAGGTTAGGTTAGGGCGCAACGTAGGTTAGGTTAGGGCGCAACGTAGGTTAGGTTAGGGCGCAACGTAGGTTAGGTTAAGGCGCAACGTAGGTTAGGTTAAGGCGCAACGTAGGTTAGGTTAAGGCGCAACGTAGGTTAGGTTAAGGCGCAACATAGGTTAGGTTAAGGCGCAACATAGGTTAGGTTAAGGCGCAACATAGGTTAGGTTAAGGCGCAACATGGGTTAGGTTAAGGGATGGTGTATGAGGGGGGGAGGGGACGAGGTTCGTTCATAGTGATGATGGTAAGTGGACGCCTGAGGCACCCTGAGATGTGTCACGTCAGGATGCACCTTTGGCTCAGGGGAGGTGGTGCGCCGGTTCCGTGGGTGTGGCAAGGGAGTGGCAGACCTGTGTCTTTCATTCCTGCCATTGCTTATATGCTGTGAGACACGCCAGTGTGGTGGTGTTGGCTGCACCCCTGTGTAGCACATGTGTGGGTGTTTGTGGCTTATCTGCGTAATGATGGTTGTTGGAAGAGTGAGATATTCTGTTTTTGGGGTGGACCTCCTGGTTTTGTTATCATAGTGTGAATGGTGTAATGTGGCGGAGAGGATGCACTGGATGTTGTTCCATGGTGGTGCTTAGATATTGTGTCTGTGTCTGTTACAGCCAGAGAGTAGTGTGTGATAGGGTGTCTCGGTGACGTGTAGTTCACATTGTGTGCACAGACTGTCAGCATGTATAGGGACAGTTGTATGTCGTATGTCATCTATATTC
>NC_064620.1:309666381-309671381 GCF_023898315.1 Schistocerca nitens
TCATCGGAGGAACTGCGGCGGATCGCTGGCTGGCATCGTTTATGGTTAGAACTAGGGCGGTATCTGATCGCCTTCGAACCTCTAACTTTCGTTCTTGATTAATGAAAACATACTTGGCAAATGCTTTCGCTTCTGTTCGTCTTGCGACGATCCAAGAATTTCACCTCTAACGTCGCAATACGAATGCCCCCGCCTGTCCCTATTAATCATTACCTCGGGTTCCGAAAACCAACAAAATAGAACCGAGGTCCTATTCCATTATTCCATGCACACAGTATTCAGGCGGGCTTGCCTGCTTTAAGCACTCTAATTTGTTCAAAGTAAACGTGCCGGCCCACCGAGACACTCAATAAAGAGCACCCTGGTAGGATTTCAACGGGGTCCGCCTCGGGACGCACGAGCACGCACGAGGCGGTCGCACGCCTTCGGCTCGCCCCACCGGCAGGACGTCCCACGATACATGCCAGTTAAACACCGACGGGCGGTGAACCAACAGCGTGGGACACAAATCCAACTACGAGCTTTTTAACCGCAACAACTTTAATATACGCTATTGGAGCTGGAATTACCGCGGCTGCTGGCACCAGACTTGCCCTCCAATAGATACTCGTTAAAGGATTTAAAGTGTACTCATTCCGATTACGGGGCCTCGGATGAGTCCCGTATCGTTATTTTTCGTCACTACCTCCCCGTGCCGGGAGTGGGTAATTTGCGCGCCTGCTGCCTTCCTTGGATGTGGTAGCCGTTTCTCAGGCTCCCTCTCCGGAATCGAACCCTGATTCCCCGTTACCCGTTACAACCATGGTAGGCGCAGAACCTACCATCGACAGTTGATAAGGCAGACATTTGAAAGATGCGTCGCCGGTACGAGGACCGTGCGATCAGCCCAAAGTTATTCAGAGTCACCAAGGCAAACGGACCGGACGAGCCGACCGATTGGTTTTGATCTAATAAAAGCGTCCCTTCCATCTCTGGTCGGGACTCTGTTTGCATGTATTAGCTCTAGAATTACCACAGTTATCCAAGTAACGTGGGTACGATCTAAGGAACCATAACTGATTTAATGAGCCATTCGCGGTTTCACCTTAATGCGGCTTGTACTGAGACATGCATGGCTTAATCTTTGAGACAAGCATATGACTACTGGCAGGATCAACCAGGGAGCTGCGTCAACTAGAGCTGAGCAGCCGGCCGCCCGGGAGTGTGTCCCGGAGGCCCGCGCGAACACGCAAGCGTCCGCTCAATTATTCCGCAAACAGGAGGAGGCTGGGCTCCCCTGCACGATACACCTCGAAACCCTCTCAGGTCCCGGCGGCGCGCAGCGCCGTCCTAAGTACTTGGTCGGGTTCGAGAGAGGCGCAATCGCCCGGAGATAGGCGAGTAGACGCTTTCAGTGCGACCACCCGTGCTCCCAACTGAGCTTGCCGCTGCCGACAGAGGCCCGGGAGCGTGCTGTCGTGGTGTTGCCGGCGGGAGACAACACGCGGCCACAAACAGTGGCCGGGCAGCTCCAACGCCAGCGCCACAGAGGGGCAGAGCCCCACTTGGGTGCCAAAGCGAACTCTCCCAGCACAGCGCACGCGCCAACACATCCGCACAGCTGCGATACAAACCACCTGCGAGAACCGCGGGGGCGACCGAGCAGCAGACGGCGTCGCGGCGCCGAGTGCCGGGCGGCGGCGCATCCTCAACGCACACAGTCCTCAATCGGACCAGCACACTGCAGATGTCCACCGCGCTTCGCACCGGGCCCGCGAGGACCCACTTTGGCCGCACGGCGCCGCGCGTTGGGTGCGCCGGCGCGCAGCTGCGCCGCCTGCCGCGTCCGTCGGCCGGCGCGCCTGCCACTGGGCGCCCCCACCAGCCGGCTGTAGCGCGTGCGCCCACGCAGCGCGCGGCCAGCACGCCGGGCGCTCCCCCCTCACCGGCCGGGGACGGTCCCACCCAGCCACCGCCGCGTATCGCTTCATACCCACATGCCCACTCACGTTCGTGGGTATGACGGGTGTCGCTGAAGCAACCAGTTAATACCTGTACCGATTGTCGCAATCAATGATTCACCTCCAGCGTATACAACCGCGCAACAACGGATTTCCAGTTCATTTGCGTAACTTGGGCAGCAAACGTAGACGTCCATCTACATTTGCAAATTCAGTGGGTCTTGCATGCCTGGATGATATGCGTCACGACACGCCACATCAGCCCACATACATGCTGCGACGTATGCACGAGAGAACACGTGGAAGGTGGCCCGCGTACGTATGCGAATGCCATTGCACAGCTGCGAAGCTCATTGAACACGCAAACTCCCGCCTGACGAACTAGAGGCGACAGGGGAGCGATATAAGTCTTACAGCAGTACACATTACAGTGGATAGCGGGACCATGTGGAACGTACGCACCACTCGCTAGATGTTGTGAGGGTACGCACCGTAACATGAATCAATACGCAGGACACCAGAGAGTGCGAGCACTGACCTATGTTGAGAGGGTTGCGATTAGGCAACGCTACATGAATGTTTCAATTCATATAACAATTACAGGTTAGGTTAGGGCGCAACGTGCGTTAGGTTAGGGCGCAACGTGCGTTAGGTTAGGGCGCAACGTAGGTTAGGTTAGGGCCCAACGTAGGTTAGGTTAGGGCCCAACGTAGGTTAGGTTAGGGCCCAACGTAGGTTAGGTTAGGGCCCAACGTAGGTTAGGTTAGGGCCCAACGTAGGTTAGGTTAGGGCCCAACGTAGGTTAGGTTAGGGCCCAACGTAGGTTAGGTTAGGGCCCAACGTAGGTTAGGTTAGGGCCCAACGTAGGTTAGGTTAGGGCCCAACGTAGGTTAGGTTAGGGCCCAACGTAGGTTAGGTTAGGGCCCAACGTAGGTTAGGTTAGGGCCCAACGTAGGTTAGGTTAGGGCCCAACGTAGGTTAGGTTAGGGCCCAACGTAGGTTAGGTTAGGGCCCAACGTAGGTTAGGTTAGGGCCCAACGTAGGTTAGGTTAGGGCCCAACGTAGGTTAGGTTAGGGCCCAACGTAGGTTAGGTTAGGGCCCAACGTAGGTTAGGTTAGGGCCCAACGTAGGTTAGGTTAGGGCCCAACGTAGGTTAGGTTAGGGCCCAACGTAGGTTAGGTTAGGGCCCAACGTAGGTTAGGTTAGGGCCCAACGTAGGTTAGGTTAGGGCCCAACGTAGGTTAGGTTAGGGCCCAACGTAGGTTAGGTTAGGGCCCAACGTAGGTTAGGTTAGGGCCCAACGTAGGTTAGGTTAGGGCGCAACGTAGGTTAGGTTAGGGCGCAACGTAGGTTAGGTTAGGGCGCAACGTAGGTTAGGTTAGGGCGCAACGTAGGTTAGGTTAGGGCGCAACGTAGGTTAGGTTAGGGCGCAACGTAGGTTAGGTTAGGGCGCAACGTAGGTTAGGTTAGGGCGCAACGTAGGTTAGGTTAGGGCGCAACGTAGGTTAGGTTAGGGCGCAACGTAGGTTAGGTTAGGGCGCAACGTAGGTTAGGTTAGGGCGCAACGTAGGTTAGGTTAGGGCGCAACGTAGGTTAGGTTAGGGCGCAACGTAGGTTAGGTTAAGGCGCAACGTAGGTTAGGTTAAGGCGCAACGTAGGTTAGGTTAAGGCGCAACGTAGGTTAGGTTAAGGCGCAACGTAGGTTAGGTTAAGGCGCAACATAGGTTAGGTTAAGGCGCAACATAGGTTAGGTTAAGGCGCAACATAGGTTAGGTTAAGGCGCAACATGGGTTAGGTTAAGGGATGGTGTATGAGGGGGGGGAGGGGACGAGGTTCGTTCATAGTGATGATGGTAAGTGGACGCCTGAGGCACCCTGAGATGTGTCACGTCAGGATGCACCTTTGGCTCAGGGGAGGTGGTGCGCCGGTTCCGTGGGTGTGGCAAGGGAGTGGCAGACCTGTGTCTTTCATTCCTGCCATTGCTTATATGCTGTGAGACACGCCAGTGTGGTGGTGTTGGCTGCACCCCTGTGTAGCACATGTGTGGGTGTTTGTGGCTTATCTGCGTAATGATGGTTGTTGGAAGAGTGAGATATTCTGTTTTTGGGGTGGACCTCCTGGTTTTGTTATCATAGTGTGAATGGTGTAATGTGGCGGAGAGGATGCACTGGATGTTGTTCCATGGTGGTGCTTAGATATTGTGTCTGTGTCTGTTACAGCCAGAGAGTAGTGTGTGATAGGGTGTCTCGGTGACGTGTAGTTCACATTGTGTGCACAGACTGTCAGCATGTATAGGGACAGTTGTATGTCGTATGTCATCTATATTCCGATGGCTCTGCATCTATTAGTTATCAGCGCCATGTATCAGTTTAATCTGGTTGCAGTCTCGTGGTGTTCTATCTCTGTACAGTAGTAGAGGTGCGACTGCACTACGTAGCTACCCCTTGCGGCAGCTTTCCCCGGTGTATGGCATATGATTATCAGCAATGAGTCGATTAGTGACAACTGGTCGTGTGACAACGTCACATGTCTGCGGGTGGGATACGCTACAACCTGCTTGTGGGTCAGGGCTCAGTAATGCTCTCCTCACACTGAGCGCTCGGACCGTCATTACCCGTCTGCGTGATATATTGCGGAGCGCTTTTAGCCATTGCCAGAGTCTTTGCGACTGCGAGTGCAACGCCCATGGGGACCGACATGGTTGGGGCGCTTCCTAGCTGATCGCTCAGCATCGGAATCCGTACTGTGAGCACGCAATCGCGCACAGACTTAGAGCATGTGTAGGGACAGCGGGAATTTCGCATCTTGGATAAAACGCTTCATGAAACGGATGATATAGGGGTGGATTGCAACTTACGACTGCGAGAAAAGTCCGCCGTTCATCCGCTGGAGTTGCAATTTGGGCAGGTGACGTGAGGCACGTACGGGGGCGGGTGGCGTGATTGTCGGTGGACGACGTCGTGCGGCGCAGGGACTGGCGTTGGTGCTCTTGTGGTGGACAGTGGATGCAGGCTTTGTGGGTGGGGTCGGGAAACGGGTACTGTGCGCCCATCGCCGTC
>NC_064620.1:309678881-309681381 GCF_023898315.1 Schistocerca nitens
GATGTGGTAGCCGTTTCTCAGGCTCCCTCTCCGGAATCGAACCCTGATTCCCCGTTACCCGTTACAACCATGGTAGGCGCAGAACCTACCATCGACAGTTGATAAGGCAGACATTTGAAAGATGCGTCGCCGGTACGAGGACCGTGCGATCAGCCCAAAGTTATTCAGAGTCACCAAGGCAAACGGACCGGACGAGCCGACCGATTGGTTTTGATCTAATAAAAGCGTCCCTTCCATCTCTGGTCGGGACTCTGTTTGCATGTATTAGCTCTAGAATTACCACAGTTATCCAAGTAACGTGGGTACGATCTAAGGAACCATAACTGATTTAATGAGCCATTCGCGGTTTCACCTTAATGCGGCTTGTACTGAGACATGCATGGCTTAATCTTTGAGACAAGCATATGACTACTGGCAGGATCAACCAGGGAGCTGCGTCAACTAGAGCTGAGCAGCCGGCCGCCCGGGAGTGTGTCCCGGAGGCCCGCGCGAACACGCAAGCGTCCGCTCAATTATTCCGCAAACAGGAGGAGGCTGGGCTCCCCTGCACGATACACCTCGAAACCCTCTCAGGTCCCGGCGGCGCGCAGCGCCGTCCTAAGTACTTGGTCGGGTTCGAGAGAGGCGCAATCGCCCGGAGATAGGCGAGTAGACGCTTTCAGTGCGACCACCCGTGCTCCCAACTGAGCTTGCCGCTGCCGACAGAGGCCCGGGAGCGTGCTGTCGTGGTGTTGCCGGCGGGAGACAACACGCGGCCACAAACAGTGGCCGGGCAGCTCCAACGCCAGCGCCACAGAGGGGCAGAGCCCCACTTGGGTGCCAAAGCGAACTCTCCCAGCACAGCGCACGCGCCAACACATCCGCACAGCTGCGATACAAACCACCTGCGAGAACCGCGGGGGCGACCGAGCAGCAGACGGCGTCGCGGCGCCGAGTGCCGGGCGGCGGCGCATCCTCAACGCACACAGTCCTCAATCGGACCAGCACACTGCAGATGTCCACCGCGCTTCGCACCGGGCCCGCGAGGACCCACTTTGGCCGCACGGCGCCGCGCGTTGGGTGCGCCGGCGCGCAGCTGCGCCGCCTGCCGCGTCCGTCGGCCGGCGCGCCTGCCACTGGGCGCCCCCACCAGCCGGCTGTAGCGCGTGCGCCCACGCAGCGCGCGGCCAGCACGCCGGGCGCTCCCCCCTCACCGGCCGGGGACGGTCCCACCCAGCCACCGCCGCGTATCGCTTCATACCCACATGCCCACTCACGTTCGTGGGTATGACGGGTGTCGCTGAAGCAACCAGTTAATACCTGTACCGATTGTCGCAATCAATGATTCACCTCCAGCGTATACAACCGCGCAACAACGGATTTCCAGTTCATTTGCGTAACTTGGGCAGCAAACGTAGACGTCCATCTACATTTGCAAATTCAGTGGGTCTTGCATGCCTGGATGATATGCGTCACGACACGCCACATCAGCCCACATACATGCTGCGACGTATGCACGAGAGAACACGTGGAAGGTGGCCCGCGTACGTATGCGAATGCCATTGCACAGCTGCGAAGCTCATTGAACACGCAAACTCCCGCCTGACGAACTAGAGGCGACAGGGGAGCGATATAAGTCTTACAGCAGTACACATTACAGTGGATAGCGGGACCATGTGGAACGTACGCACCACTCGCTAGATGTTGTGAGGGTACGCACCGTAACATGAATCAATACGCAGGACACCAGAGAGTGCGAGCACTGACCTATGTTGAGAGGGTTGCGATTAGGCAACGCTACATGAATGTTTCAATTCATATAACAATTACAGGTTAGGTTAGGGCGCAACGTGCGTTAGGTTAGGGCGCAACGTGCGTTAGGTTAGGGCGCAACGTAGGTTAGGTTAGGGCCCAACGTAGGTTAGGTTAGGGCCCAACGTAGGTTAGGTTAGGGCCCAACGTAGGTTAGGTTAGGGCCCAACGTAGGTTAGGTTAGGGCCCAACGTAGGTTAGGTTAGGGCCCAACGTAGGTTAGGTTAGGGCCCAACGTAGGTTAGGTTAGGGCCCAACGTAGGTTAGGTTAGGGCCCAACGTAGGTTAGGTTAGGGCCCAACGTAGGTTAGGTTAGGGCCCAACGTAGGTTAGGTTAGGGCCCAACGTAGGTTAGGTTAGGGCCCAACGTAGGTTAGGTTAGGGCCCAACGTAGGTTAGGTTAGGGCCCAACGTAGGTTAGGTTAGGGCCCAACGTAGGTTAGGTTAGGGCCCAACGTAGGTTAGGTTAGGGCCCAACGTAGGTTAGGTTAGGGCCCAACGTAGGTTAGGTTAGGGCCCAACGTAGGTTAGGTTAGGGCCCAACGTAGGTTAGGTTAGGGCCCAACGTAGGTTAGGTTAGGGCCCAACGTAGGTTAGGTTAGGGCCCAACGTAGGTTAGGTTAGGGCCCAACGTAGGTTAGGTTAGGGCCCAACGTAGGTTAGGTTAGGGCCCAACGTAGGTTAGGTTAGGGCCCAACGTAGGTTAGGT
>NC_064620.1:309691381-309693881 GCF_023898315.1 Schistocerca nitens
TGCCGGCGGGAGACAACACGCGGCCACAAACAGTGGCCGGGCAGCTCCAACGCCAGCGCCACAGAGGGGCAGAGCCCCACTTGGGTGCCAAAGCGAACTCTCCCAGCACAGCGCACGCGCCAACACATCCGCACAGCTGCGATACAAACCACCTGCGAGAACCGCGGGGGCGACCGAGCAGCAGACGGCGTCGCGGCGCCGAGTGCCGGGCGGCGGCGCATCCTCAACGCACACAGTCCTCAATCGGACCAGCACACTGCAGATGTCCACCGCGCTTCGCACCGGGCCCGCGAGGACCCACTTTGGCCGCACGGCGCCGCGCGTTGGGTGCGCCGGCGCGCAGCTGCGCCGCCTGCCGCGTCCGTCGGCCGGCGCGCCTGCCACTGGGCGCCCCCACCAGCCGGCTGTAGCGCGTGCGCCCACGCAGCGCGCGGCCAGCACGCCGGGCGCTCCCCCCTCACCGGCCGGGGACGGTCCCACCCAGCCACCGCCGCGTATCGCTTCATACCCACATGCCCACTCACGTTCGTGGGTATGACGGGTGTCGCTGAAGCAACCAGTTAATACCTGTACCGATTGTCGCAATCAATGATTCACCTCCAGCGTATACAACCGCGCAACAACGGATTTCCAGTTCATTTGCGTAACTTGGGCAGCAAACGTAGACGTCCATCTACATTTGCAAATTCAGTGGGTCTTGCATGCCTGGATGATATGCGTCACGACACGCCACATCAGCCCACATACATGCTGCGACGTATGCACGAGAGAACACGTGGAAGGTGGCCCGCGTACGTATGCGAATGCCATTGCACAGCTGCGAAGCTCATTGAACACGCAAACTCCCGCCTGACGAACTAGAGGCGACAGGGGAGCGATATAAGTCTTACAGCAGTACACATTACAGTGGATAGCGGGACCATGTGGAACGTACGCACCACTCGCTAGATGTTGTGAGGGTACGCACCGTAACATGAATCAATACGCAGGACACCAGAGAGTGCGAGCACTGACCTATGTTGAGAGGGTTGCGATTAGGCAACGCTACATGAATGTTTCAATTCATATAACAATTACAGGTTAGGTTAGGGCGCAACGTGCGTTAGGTTAGGGCGCAACGTGCGTTAGGTTAGGGCGCAACGTAGGTTAGGTTAGGGCCCAACGTAGGTTAGGTTAGGGCCCAACGTAGGTTAGGTTAGGGCCCAACGTAGGTTAGGTTAGGGCCCAACGTAGGTTAGGTTAGGGCCCAACGTAGGTTAGGTTAGGGCCCAACGTAGGTTAGGTTAGGGCCCAACGTAGGTTAGGTTAGGGCCCAACGTAGGTTAGGTTAGGGCCCAACGTAGGTTAGGTTAGGGCCCAACGTAGGTTAGGTTAGGGCGCAACGTAGGTTAGGTTAGGGCGCAACGTAGGTTAGGTTAGGGCGCAACGTAGGTTAGGTTAGGGCGCAATGTAGGTTAGGTTAGGGCGCAACGTAGGTTAGGTTAGGGCGCAACGTAGGTTAGGTTAGGGCGCAACGTAGGTTAGGTTAGGGCGCAACGTAGGTTAGGTTAGGGCGCAACGTAGGTTAGGTTAGGGCGCAACGTAGGTTAGGTTAGGGCGCAACATAGGTTAGGTTAGGGCGCAACGTAGGTTAGGTTAAGGCGCAACGTAGGTTAGGTTAAGGCGCAACGTAGGTTAGGTTAAGGCGCAACATAGGTTAGGTTAAGGCGCAACATAGGTTAGGTTAAGGCGCAACATAGGTTAGGTTAAGGCGCAACATAGGTTAGGTTAAGGCGCAACATAGGTTAGGTTAAGGCGCAACATAGGTTAGGTTAAGGCGCAACATAGGTTAGGTTAAGGCGCAACATAGGTTAGGTTAAGGCGCAACATGGGTTAGGTTAAGGGATGGTGTATGAGGGGGGGAGGGGACGAGGTTCGTTCATAGTGATGATGGTAAGTGGACGCCTGAGGCACCCTGAGATGTGTCACGTCAGGATGCACCTTTGGCTCAGGGGAGGTGGTGCGCCGGTTCCGTGGGTGTGGCAAGGGAGTGGCAGACCTGTGTCTTTCATTCCTGCCATTGCTTATATGCTGTGAGACACGCCAGTGTGGTGGTGTTGGCTGCACCCCTGTGTAGCACATGTGTGGGTGTTTGTGGCTTATCTGCGTAATGATGGTTGTTGGAAGAGTGAGATATTCTGTTTTTGGGGTGGACCTCCTGGTTTTGTTATCATAGTGTGAATGGTGTAATGTGGCGGAGAGGATGCACTGGATGTTGTTCCATGGTGGTGCTTAGATATTGTGTCTGTGTCTGTTACAGCCAGAGAGTAGTGTGTGATAGGGTGTCTCGGTGACGTGTAGTTCACATTGTGTGCACAGACTGTCAGCATGTATAGGGACAGTTGTATGTCGTATGTCATCTATATTCCGATGGCTCTGCATCTATTAGTTATCAGCGCCATGTATCAGTTTAATCTGGTTGCAGTCTCGTGGTGTTCTATCTCTGTACAGTAGTAGAGGT
>NC_064620.1:309698881-309706381 GCF_023898315.1 Schistocerca nitens
TGACTCGCGCACATGTTAGACTCCTTGGTCCGTGTTTCAAGACGGGTCGTGAAATTGTCCAAAGCTGAAGCGCCGCTGACGGGAGCGATTATTCCGCCCGAGAGCATCCCGAGCCAACAGCGGCGCGGGTCCGGGGCCGGGCCAGGTAGGTCCGTCATCCGGGAAGAACCGCGCGCGCTTGCCGGGAGCCCGAGCGCCCAAAGGGGCGAATCGACTCCTCCAGATATACCGCCGAGCAGCCAGCCAGGACACCGGGGCTCTGCCCAACAGACGCGAACCGAGGCCCGCGGAAGGACAGGCTGCGCACCCGGGCCGTAGGCCGGCACCCAGCGGGTCGCGACGTCCTACTAGGGGAGAAGTGCGGCCCACCGCACACCGGAACGGCCCCACCCCGCGGCGAGTGGAAAGGCAACCGGACACGACCCCGCCGCGGATTGCTCCGCGCGGGCGGCCGGCCCCATCTGCCGAGGGCGGAGGCCAGTGGCCGGATGGGCGTGAATCTCACCCGTTCGACCTTTCGGACTTCTCACGTTTACCCCAGAACGGTTTCACGTACTTTTGAACTCTCTCTTCAAAGTTCTTTTCAACTTTCCCTCACGGTACTTGTTCGCTATCGGTCTCGTGGTCATATTTAGTCTCAGATGGAGTTTACCACCCACTTGGAGCTGCACTCTCAAGCAACCCGACTCGAAGGAGAGGTCCCGCCGACGCTCGCACCGGCCGCTACGGGCCTGGCACCCTCTACGGGCCGTGGCCTCATTCAAGTTGGACTTGGGCTCGGCGCGAGGCGTCGGGGTAGTGGACCCTCCCAAACACCACATGCCACGACAGGCGGCAGCCTGCGGGGTTCGGTGCTGGACTCTTCCCTGTTCGCTCGCCGCTACTGGGGGAATCCTTGTTAGTTTCTTTTCCTCCGCTTAGTAATATGCTTAAATTCAGCGGGTAGTCTCGCCTGCTCTGAGGTCGTTGTACGAGGTGTCGCACGCCACACCGCCAGCCGGCTGTGCACGCTACCGAGACAGTACCGGTATGCGAACCGCCAGGCGACGGGCGCGCATCGCTCGTTTCAGGGGACGTGGCCGGCCCCACAGGCCGTCACGACACACCCACGTCTCCGAAGCGGGACAAACGCCGCGCGCTTCAGTTTACGTAGCCGACCCTCAGCCAGACGTGGCCCGGGAACGGAATCCATGGACCGCAATGTGCGTTCGAAACGTCGATGTTCATGTGTCCTGCAGTTCACATGTCGACGCGCAATTTGCTGCGTTCTTCATCGACCCACGAGCCGAGTGATCCACCGTCCTGGGTGATCTTTTTACAGTTCCCACTGTCTCTTTCAAAACAGTTGCATAGGCGGGACTGAGGCGTTCGACGGCCCCTGTTCCAGTGTTTTGTGTCCAACGGCCTCACGGCCGATGGGCGTCGTACGGCTCCACTCCGGAGCGGACAGGCACTCGGGCGAACGTCATTCAAAACCGGCGCGAGGCGCCAGGTGCCGCAGGCCAGCCGCTCCAGAGCTTCAGCGCTCGTACCACACAACATTTTCCGTTAGTTTTGAGAAGCACGCGTGGTCCCGCACGCGGCGCACGGCTACTGCGAGCCGTACAGGTAGCGTGTTGCACGACACGACACGCACATCGAAAGACATGCAGTCTAGTCGGTAATGATCCTTCCGCAGGTTCACCTACGGAAACCTTGTTACGACTTTTACTTCCTCTAAATGATCAAGTTTGGTCATCTTTCCGGTAGCATCGGCAACGACAGAGTCGATGCCGCGTACCAGTCCGAAGACCTCACTAAATCATTCAATCGGTAGTAGCGACGGGCGGTGTGTACAAAGGGCAGGGACGTAATCAACGCGAGCTTATGACTCGCGCTTACTGGGAATTCCTCGTTCATGGGGAACAATTGCAAGCCCCAATCCCTAGCACGAAGGAGGTTCAGCGGGTTACCCCGACCTTTCGGCCTAGGAAGACACGCTGATTCCTTCAGTGTAGCGCGCGTGTGGCCCAGAACATCTAAGGGCATCACAGACCTGTTATTGCTCAATCTCGTGCGGCTAGAAGCCGCCTGTCCCTCTAAGAAGAAAAGTAATCGCTGACAGCACGAAGGATGTCACGCGACTAGTTAGCAGGCTAGAGTCTCGTTCGTTATCGGAATTAACCAGACAAATCGCTCCACCAACTAAGAACGGCCATGCACCACCACCCACCGAATCAAGAAAGAGCTATCAATCTGTCAATCCTTCCGGTGTCCGGGCCTGGTGAGGTTTCCCGTGTTGAGTCAAATTAAGCCGCAGGCTCCACTCCTGGTGGTGCCCTTCCGTCAATTCCTTTAAGTTTCAGCTTTGCAACCATACTTCCCCCGGAACCCAAAAGCTTTGGTTTCCCGGAGGCTGCCCGCCGAGTCATCGGAGGAACTGCGGCGGATCGCTGGCTGGCATCGTTTATGGTTAGAACTAGGGCGGTATCTGATCGCCTTCGAACCTCTAACTTTCGTTCTTGATTAATGAAAACATACTTGGCAAATGCTTTCGCTTCTGTTCGTCTTGCGACGATCCAAGAATTTCACCTCTAACGTCGCAATACGAATGCCCCCGCCTGTCCCTATTAATCATTACCTCGGGTTCCGAAAACCAACAAAATAGAACCGAGGTCCTATTCCATTATTCCATGCACACAGTATTCAGGCGGGCTTGCCTGCTTTAAGCACTCTAATTTGTTCAAAGTAAACGTGCCGGCCCACCGAGACACTCAATAAAGAGCACCCTGGTAGGATTTCAACGGGGTCCGCCTCGGGACGCACGAGCACGCACGAGGCGGTCGCACGCCTTCGGCTCGCCCCACCGGCAGGACGTCCCACGATACATGCCAGTTAAACACCGACGGGCGGTGAACCAACAGCGTGGGACACAAATCCAACTACGAGCTTTTTAACCGCAACAACTTTAATATACGCTATTGGAGCTGGAATTACCGCGGCTGCTGGCACCAGACTTGCCCTCCAATAGATACTCGTTAAAGGATTTAAAGTGTACTCATTCCGATTACGGGGCCTCGGATGAGTCCCGTATCGTTATTTTTCGTCACTACCTCCCCGTGCCGGGAGTGGGTAATTTGCGCGCCTGCTGCCTTCCTTGGATGTGGTAGCCGTTTCTCAGGCTCCCTCTCCGGAATCGAACCCTGATTCCCCGTTACCCGTTACAACCATGGTAGGCGCAGAACCTACCATCGACAGTTGATAAGGCAGACATTTGAAAGATGCGTCGCCGGTACGAGGACCGTGCGATCAGCCCAAAGTTATTCAGAGTCACCAAGGCAAACGGACCGGACGAGCCGACCGATTGGTTTTGATCTAATAAAAGCGTCCCTTCCATCTCTGGTCGGGACTCTGTTTGCATGTATTAGCTCTAGAATTACCACAGTTATCCAAGTAACGTGGGTACGATCTAAGGAACCATAACTGATTTAATGAGCCATTCGCGGTTTCACCTTAATGCGGCTTGTACTGAGACATGCATGGCTTAATCTTTGAGACAAGCATATGACTACTGGCAGGATCAACCAGGGAGCTGCGTCAACTAGAGCTGAGCAGCCGGCCGCCCGGGAGTGTGTCCCGGAGGCCCGCGCGAACACGCAAGCGTCCGCTCAATTATTCCGCAAACAGGAGGAGGCTGGGCTCCCCTGCACGATACACCTCGAAACCCTCTCAGGTCCCGGCGGCGCGCAGCGCCGTCCTAAGTACTTGGTCGGGTTCGAGAGAGGCGCAATCGCCCGGAGATAGGCGAGTAGACGCTTTCAGTGCGACCACCCGTGCTCCCAACTGAGCTTGCCGCTGCCGACAGAGGCCCGGGAGCGTGCTGTCGTGGTGTTGCCGGCGGGAGACAACACGCGGCCACAAACAGTGGCCGGGCAGCTCCAACGCCAGCGCCACAGAGGGGCAGAGCCCCACTTGGGTGCCAAAGCGAACTCTCCCAGCACAGCGCACGCGCCAACACATCCGCACAGCTGCGATACAAACCACCTGCGAGAACCGCGGGGGCGACCGAGCAGCAGACGGCGTCGCGGCGCCGAGTGCCGGGCGGCGGCGCATCCTCAACGCACACAGTCCTCAATCGGACCAGCACACTGCAGATGTCCACCGCGCTTCGCACCGGGCCCGCGAGGACCCACTTTGGCCGCACGGCGCCGCGCGTTGGGTGCGCCGGCGCGCAGCTGCGCCGCCTGCCGCGTCCGTCGGCCGGCGCGCCTGCCACTGGGCGCCCCCACCAGCCGGCTGTAGCGCGTGCGCCCACGCAGCGCGCGGCCAGCACGCCGGGCGCTCCCCCCTCACCGGCCGGGGACGGTCCCACCCAGCCACCGCCGCGTATCGCTTCATACCCACATGCCCACTCACGTTCGTGGGTATGACGGGTGTCGCTGAAGCAACCAGTTAATACCTGTACCGATTGTCGCAATCAATGATTCACCTCCAGCGTATACAACCGCGCAACAACGGATTTCCAGTTCATTTGCGTAACTTGGGCAGCAAACGTAGACGTCCATCTACATTTGCAAATTCAGTGGGTCTTGCATGCCTGGATGATATGCGTCACGACACGCCACATCAGCCCACATACATGCTGCGACGTATGCACGAGAGAACACGTGGAAGGTGGCCCGCGTACGTATGCGAATGCCATTGCACAGCTGCGAAGCTCATTGAACACGCAAACTCCCGCCTGACGAACTAGAGGCGACAGGGGAGCGATATAAGTCTTACAGCAGTACACATTACAGTGGATAGCGGGACCATGTGGAACGTACGCACCACTCGCTAGATGTTGTGAGGGTACGCACCGTAACATGAATCAATACGCAGGACACCAGAGAGTGCGAGCACTGACCTATGTTGAGAGGGTTGCGATTAGGCAACGCTACATGAATGTTTCAATTCATATAACAATTACAGGTTAGGTTAGGGCGCAACGTGCGTTAGGTTAGGGCGCAACGTGCGTTAGGTTAGGGCGCAACGTGCGTTAGGTTAGGGCGCAACGTAGGTTAGGTTAGGGCCCAACGTAGGTTAGGTTAGGGCCCAACGTAGGTTAGGTTAGGGCCCAACGTAGGTTAGGTTAGGGCCCAACGTAGGTTAGGTTAGGGCCCAACGTAGGTTAGGTTAGGGCCCAACGTAGGTTAGGTTAGGGCCCAACGTAGGTTAGGTTAGGGCCCAACGTAGGTTAGGTTAGGGCCCAACGTAGGTTAGGTTAGGGCCCAACGTAGGTTAGGTTAGGGCCCAACGTAGGTTAGGTTAGGGCCCAACGTAGGTTAGGTTAGGACCCAACGTAGGTTAGGTTAGGGCCCAACGTAGGTTAGGTTAGGGCCCAACGTAGGTTAGGTTAGGGCCCAACGTAGGTTAGGTTAGGGCCCAACGTAGGTTAGGTTAGGGCCCAACGTAGGTTAGGTTAGGGCCCAACGTAGGTTAGGTTAGGGCCCAACGTAGGTTAGGTTAGGGCCCAACGTAGGTTAGGTTAGGGCCCAACGTAGGTTAGGTTAGGGCCCAACGTAGGTTAGGTTAGGGCCCAACGTAGGTTAGGTTAGGGCCCAACGTAGGTTAGGTTAGGGCCCAACGTAGGTTAGGTTAGGGCCCAACGTAGGTTAGGTTAGGGCCCAACGTAGGTTAGGTTAGGGCCCAACGTAGGTTAGGTTAGGGCCCAACGTAGGTTAGGTTAGGGCCCAACGTAGGTTAGGTTAGGGCCCAACGTAGGTTAGGTTAGGGCCCAACGTAGGTTAGGTTAGGGCCCAACGTAGGTTAGGTTAGGGCCCAACGTAGGTTAGGTTAGGGCCCAACGTAGGTTAGGTTAGGGCGCAACGTAGGTTAGGTTAGGGCGCAACGTAGGTTAGGTTAGGGCGCAACGTAGGTTAGGTTAGGGCGCAACGTAGGTTAGGTTAGGGCGCAACGTAGGTTAGGTTAGGGCGCAACGTAGGTTAGGTTAGGGCGCAACGTAGGTTAGGTTAGGGCGCAACGTAGGTTAGGTTAGGGCGCAACGTAGGTTAGGTTAGGGCGCAACGTAGGTTAGGTTAAGGCGCAACGTAGGTTAGGTTAAGGCGCAACGTAGGTTAGGTTAAGGCGCAACATAGGTTAGGTTAAGGCGCAACATAGGTTAGGTTAAGGCGCAACATAGGTTAGGTTAAGGCGCAACATAGGTTAGGTTAAGGCGCAACATAGGTTAGGTTAAGGCGCAACATGGGTTAGGTTAAGGGATGGTGTATGAGGGGGGGAGGGGACGAGGTTCGTTCATAGTGATGATGGTAAGTGGACGCCTGAGGCACCCTGAGATGTGTCACGTCAGGATGCACCTTTGGCTCAGGGGAGGTGGTGCGCCGGTTCCGTGGGTGTGGCAAGGGAGTGGCAGACCTGTGTCTTTCATTCCTGCCATTGCTTATATGCTGTGAGACACGCCAGTGTGGTGGTGTTGGCTGCACCCCTGTGTAGCACATGTGTGGGTGTTTGTGGCTTATCTGCGTAATGATGGTTGTTGGAAGAGTGAGATATTCTGTTTTTGGGGTGGACCTCCTGGTTTTGTTATCATAGTGTGAATGGTGTAATGTGGCGGAGAGGATGCACTGGATGTTGTTCCATGGTGGTGCTTAGATATTGTGTCTGTGTCTGTTACAGCCAGAGAGTAGTGTGTGATAGGGTGTCTCGGTGACGTGTAGTTCACATTGTGTGCACAGACTGTCAGCATGTATAGGGACAGTTGTATGTCGTATGTCATCTATATTCCGATGGCTCTGCATCTATTAGTTATCAGCGCCATGTATCAGTTTAATCTGGTTGCAGTCTCGTGGTGTTCTATCTCTGTACAGTAGTAGAGGTGCGACTGCACTACGTAGCTACCCCTTGCGGCAGCTTTCCCCGGTGTATGGCATATGATTATCAGCAATGAGTCGATTAGTGACAACTGGTCGTGTGACAACGTCACATGTCTGCGGGTGGGATACGCTACAACCTGCTTGTGGGTCAGGGCTCAGTAATGCTCTCCTCACACTGAGCGCTCGGACCGTCATTACCCGTCTGCGTGATATATTGCGGAGCGCTTTTAGCCATTGCCAGAGTCTTTGCGACTGCGAGTGCAACGCCCATGGGGACCGACATGGTTGGGGCGCTTCCTAGCTGATCGCTCAGCATCGGAATCCGTACTGTGAGCACGCAATCGCGCACAGACTTAGAGCATGTGTAGGGACAGCGGGAATTTCGCATCTTGGATAAAACGCTTCATGAAACGGATGATATAGGGGTGGATTGCAACTTACGACTGCGAGAAAAGTCCGCCGTTCATCCGCTGGAGTTGCAATTTGGGCAGGTGACGTGAGGCACGTACGGGGGCGGGTGGCGTGATTGTCGGTGGACGACGTCGTGCGGCGCAGGGACTGGCGTTGGTGCTCTTGTGGTGGACAGTGGATGCAGGCTTTGTGGGTGGGGTCGGGAAACGGGTACTGTGCGCCCATCGCCGTCGTAGTC
>NC_064620.1:309711381-309716381 GCF_023898315.1 Schistocerca nitens
GAGTTTACCACCCACTTGGAGCTGCACTCTCAAGCAACCCGACTCGAAGGAGAGGTCCCGCCGACGCTCGCACCGGCCGCTACGGGCCTGGCACCCTCTACGGGCCGTGGCCTCATTCAAGTTGGACTTGGGCTCGGCGCGAGGCGTCGGGGTAGTGGACCCTCCCAAACACCACATGCCACGACAGGCGGCAGCCTGCGGGGTTCGGTGCTGGACTCTTCCCTGTTCGCTCGCCGCTACTGGGGGAATCCTTGTTAGTTTCTTTTCCTCCGCTTAGTAATATGCTTAAATTCAGCGGGTAGTCTCGCCTGCTCTGAGGTCGTTGTACGAGGTGTCGCACGCCACACCGCCAGCCGGCTGTGCACGCTACCGAGACAGTACCGGTATGCGAACCGCCAGGCGACGGGCGCGCATCGCTCGTTTCAGGGGACGTGGCCGGCCCCACAGGCCGTCACGACACACCCACGTCTCCGAAGCGGGACAAACGCCGCGCGCTTCAGTTTACGTAGCCGACCCTCAGCCAGACGTGGCCCGGGAACGGAATCCATGGACCGCAATGTGCGTTCGAAACGTCGATGTTCATGTGTCCTGCAGTTCACATGTCGACGCGCAATTTGCTGCGTTCTTCATCGACCCACGAGCCGAGTGATCCACCGTCCTGGGTGATCTTTTTACAGTTCCCACTGTCTCTTTCAAAACAGTTGCATAGGCGGGACTGAGGCGTTCGACGGCCCCTGTTCCAGTGTTTTGTGTCCAACGGCCTCACGGCCGATGGGCGTCGTACGGCTCCACTCCGGAGCGGACAGGCACTCGGGCGAACGTCATTCAAAACCGGCGCGAGGCGCCAGGTGCCGCAGGCCAGCCGCTCCAGAGCTTCAGCGCTCGTACCACACAACATTTTCCGTTAGTTTTGAGAAGCACGCGTGGTCCCGCACGCGGCGCACGGCTACTGCGAGCCGTACAGGTAGCGTGTTGCACGACACGACACGCACATCGAAAGACATGCAGTCTAGTCGGTAATGATCCTTCCGCAGGTTCACCTACGGAAACCTTGTTACGACTTTTACTTCCTCTAAATGATCAAGTTTGGTCATCTTTCCGGTAGCATCGGCAACGACAGAGTCGATGCCGCGTACCAGTCCGAAGACCTCACTAAATCATTCAATCGGTAGTAGCGACGGGCGGTGTGTACAAAGGGCAGGGACGTAATCAACGCGAGCTTATGACTCGCGCTTACTGGGAATTCCTCGTTCATGGGGAACAATTGCAAGCCCCAATCCCTAGCACGAAGGAGGTTCAGCGGGTTACCCCGACCTTTCGGCCTAGGAAGACACGCTGATTCCTTCAGTGTAGCGCGCGTGCGGCCCAGAACATCTAAGGGCATCACAGACCTGTTATTGCTCAATCTCGTGCGGCTAGAAGCCGCCTGTCCCTCTAAGAAGAAAAGTAATCGCTGACAGCACGAAGGATGTCACGCGACTAGTTAGCAGGCTAGAGTCTCGTTCGTTATCGGAATTAACCAGACAAATCGCTCCACCAACTAAGAACGGCCATGCACCACCACCCACCGAATCAAGAAAGAGCTATCAATCTGTCAATCCTTCCGGTGTCCGGGCCTGGTGAGGTTTCCCGTGTTGAGTCAAATTAAGCCGCAGGCTCCACTCCTGGTGGTGCCCTTCCGTCAATTCCTTTAAGTTTCAGCTTTGCAACCATACTTCCCCCGGAACCCAAAAGCTTTGGTTTCCCGGAGGCTGCCCGCCGAGTCATCGGAGGAACTGCGGCGGATCGCTGGCTGGCATCGTTTATGGTTAGAACTAGGGCGGTATCTGATCGCCTTCGAACCTCTAACTTTCGTTCTTGATTAATGAAAACATACTTGGCAAATGCTTTCGCTTCTGTTCGTCTTGCGACGATCCAAGAATTTCACCTCTAACGTCGCAATACGAATGCCCCCGCCTGTCCCTATTAATCATTACCTCGGGTTCCGAAAACCAACAAAATAGAACCGAGGTCCTATTCCATTATTCCATGCACACAGTATTCAGGCGGGCTTGCCTGCTTTAAGCACTCTAATTTGTTCAAAGTAAACGTGCCGGCCCACCGAGACACTCAATAAAGAGCACCCTGGTAGGATTTCAACGGGGTCCGCCTCGGGACGCACGAGCACGCACGAGGCGGTCGCACGCCTTCGGCTCGCCCCACCGGCAGGACGTCCCACGATACATGCCAGTTAAACACCGACGGGCGGTGAACCAACAGCGTGGGACACAAATCCAACTACGAGCTTTTTAACCGCAACAACTTTAATATACGCTATTGGAGCTGGAATTACCGCGGCTGCTGGCACCAGACTTGCCCTCCAATAGATACTCGTTAAAGGATTTAAAGTGTACTCATTCCGATTACGGGGCCTCGGATGAGTCCCGTATCGTTATTTTTCGTCACTACCTCCCCGTGCCGGGAGTGGGTAATTTGCGCGCCTGCTGCCTTCCTTGGATGTGGTAGCCGTTTCTCAGGCTCCCTCTCCGGAATCGAACCCTGATTCCCCGCTACCCGTTACAACCATGGTAGGCGCAGAACCTACCATCGACAGTTGATAAGGCAGACATTTGAAAGATGCGTCGCCGGTACGAGGACCGTGCGATCAGCCCAAAGTTATTCAGAGTCACCAAGGCAAACGGACCGGACGAGCCGACCGATTGGTTTTGATCTAATAAAAGCGTCCCTTCCATCTCTGGTCGGGACTCTGTTTGCATGTATTAGCTCTAGAATTACCACAGTTATCCAAGTAACGTGGGTACGATCTAAGGAACCATAACTGATTTAATGAGCCATTCGCGGTTTCACCTTAATGCGGCTTGTACTGAGACATGCATGGCTTAATCTTTGAGACAAGCATATGACTACTGGCAGGATCAACCAGGGAGCTGCGTCAACTAGAGCTGAGCAGCCGGCCGCCCGGGAGTGTGTCCCGGAGGCCCGCGCGAACACGCAAGCGTCCGCTCAATTATTCCGCAAACAGGAGGAGGCTGGGCTCCCCTGCACGATACACCTCGAAACCCTCTCAGGTCCCGGCGGCGCGCAGCGCCGTCCTAAGTACTTGGTCGGGTTCGAGAGAGGCGCAATCGCCCGGAGATAGGCGAGTAGACGCTTTCAGTGCGACCACCCGTGCTCCCAACTGAGCTTGCCGCTGCCGACAGAGGCCCGGGAGCGTGCTGTCGTGGTGTTGCCGGCGGGAGACAACACGCGGCCACAAACAGTGGCCGGGCAGCTCCAACGCCAGCGCCACAGAGGGGCAGAGCCCCACTTGGGTGCCAAAGCGAACTCTCCCAGCACAGCGCACGCGCCAACACATCCGCACAGCTGCGATACAAACCACCTGCGAGAACCGCGGGGGCGACCGAGCAGCAGACGGCGTCGCGGCGCCGAGTGCCGGGCGGCGGCGCATCCTCAACGCACACAGTCCTCAATCGGACCAGCACACTGCAGATGTCCACCGCGCTTCGCACCGGGCCCGCGAGGACCCACTTTGGCCGCACGGCGCCGCGCGTTGGGTGCGCCGGCGCGCAGCTGCGCCGCCTGCCGCGTCCGTCGGCCGGCGCGCCTGCCACTGGGCGCCCCCACCAGCCGGCTGTAGCGCGTGCGCCCACGCAGCGCGCGGCCAGCACGCCGGGCGCTCCCCCCTCACCGGCCGGGGACGGTCCCACCCAGCCACCGCCGCGTATCGCTTCATACCCACATGCCCACTCACGTTCGTGGGTATGACGGGTGTCGCTGAAGCAACCAGTTAATACCTGTACCGATTGTCGCAATCAATGATTCACCTCCAGCGTATACAACCGCGCAACAACGGATTTCCAGTTCATTTGCGTAACTTGGGCAGCAAACGTAGACGTCCATCTACATTTGCAAATTCAGTGGGTCTTGCATGCCTGGATGATATGCGTCACGACACGCCACATCAGCCCACATACATGCTGCGACGTATGCACGAGAGAACACGTGGAAGGTGGCCCGCGTACGTATGCGAATGCCATTGCACAGCTGCGAAGCTCATTGAACACGCAAACTCCCGCCTGACGAACTAGAGGCGACAGGGGAGCGATATAAGTCTTACAGCAGTACACATTACAGTGGATAGCGGGACCATGTGGAACGTACGCACCACTCGCTAGATGTTGTGAGGGTACGCACCGTAACATGAATCAATACGCAGGACACCAGAGAGTGCGAGCACTGACCTATGTTGAGAGGGTTGCGATTAGGCAACGCTACATGAATGTTTCAATTCATATAACAATTACAGGTTAGGTTAGGGCGCAACGTGCGTTAGGTTAGGGCGCAACGTGCGTTAGGTTAGGGCCCAACGTAGGTTAGGTTAGGGCCCAACGTAGGTTAGGTTAGGGCCCAACGTAGGTTAGGTTAGGGCCCAACGTAGGTTAGGTTAGGGCCCAACGTAGGTTAGGTTAGGGCCCAACGTAGGTTAGGTTAGGGCCCAACGTAGGTTAGGTTAGGGCCCAACGTAGGTTAGGTTAGGGCCCAACGTAGGTTAGGTTAGGGCCCAACGTAGGTTAGGTTAGGGCCCAACGTAGGTTAGGTTAGGGCCCAACGTAGGTTAGGTTAGGGCCCAACGTAGGTTAGGTTAGGGCCCAACGTAGGTTAGGTTAGGGCCCAACGTAGGTTAGGTTAGGGCCCAACGTAGGTTAGGTTAGGGCCCAACGTAGGTTAGGTTAGGGCCCAACGTAGGTTAGGTTAGGGCCCAACGTAGGTTAGGTTAGGGCCCAACGTAGGTTAGGTTAGGGCCCAACGTAGGTTAGGTTAGGGCCCAACGTAGGTTAGGTTAGGGCCCAACGTAGGTTAGGTTAGGGCCCAACGTAGGTTAGGTTAGGGCCCAACGTAGGTTAGGTTAGGGCCCAACGTAGGTTAGGTTAGGGCCCAACGTAGGTTAGGTTAGGGCCCAACGTAGGTTAGGTTAGGGCCCAACGTAGGTTAGGTTAGGG
>NC_064620.1:309721381-309726381 GCF_023898315.1 Schistocerca nitens
GCGTTGCACCTTGCGCGACACATCTTCTCCCTGTCTCGGCCGCGACTCCTGCGCGCTTTAGATGGTAATGCATTAATGCGCGTGCGGATGCACGCCACGTAGTCACGGCCGGACAGGAAGCGACTGGTGTCCTCGACCCAGCTGTGTTGGCCTGATGTCCTGGCTGACGACGAAAGTGCTGCCCCGTCGAAGCTGATATGCAGGCGCGCCGCCCACATCTCGCCAACTTTTGCAGCTGTTTGCAGCAAATGGCCCTCCCACGTGAGGTGTCTCTCTAGCGCCGCCACTTCGTGTCGTGCCTCCCCCAGGTCTGCGTCGGTGGTAGAGGTCTCGGGCTGCAACAGGGTGAGGAGTCTGCCCCGCCTCAGGGTTGGCCCCGTCCAGCGGGCCGATGGAATCCCTAGGCCACCATGGGCTACCGGAGCGTGAAAGTAGCCCAAGGGGGTATCAGCTGGGAGGCGGAACCACCTCCTCACCGCGGCCCGAACGCAGTTGTCCATGGCCTTGAGCGCGCCGATGCGGGTGCGACTCAGGGCTAGGCCATGGTACAGGCCCGGGAGAAGAACCTCACGAAGTGCAAAAAGCCGCTGCTGCGGCTTCAGCGGCGCCCGCGTGATGATCGACAGCTGCTCCTCTATGTGTTGCCTCGGATGGAAGAGACACCGGCCTGAGGAGGAGAACTGCAGTCCCAGGTAGCGGAAGGTCTCACCCACTCCCAACGCCGGCACGGTGGTGTCGCCGGCAGTGAAGGTGACGTTGGCATCCACCTTCACTTTCTTCTCGCGGCCGGACGCCACGAGTGCGAGGGTGAGACACTTCCGCGGGTTCACCCGCAGCCCAAGTTGGTCGAGGGCTGCCACTGCTGCGTTGATGAGGGACTGCAGGCCCCCCCTCGTGGAGGCGAAGAGCAGGATGTCGTCCGCGAAGGCCGCCGCGTTGATCTGGCGGCCCAACACCTTGACACCAATATGAGAGGGCAGCTGTTCTAGAACATAGTCAACAGCGAAATTAAAGAGGAGAGGGGACAGAGGATCTCCTTGCCGAACACCCCTTGCTGGCCGCACGGCCGGAGACTCGTCGCCACCCCCCGCAATTACCGTCGTGCTGTCCGCATAGCAGCCCTCGACGTAGTCAATGAATTCGTCCGGCAGACCATGGGCTTTAAGCACAGGGCGGAGGGCCGCATGGTCCAACGAATCGAACGCCTTAGACACGTCGAGAGACGCCATGAACACAGAACGACAGCGGCGGACGGCGCCGACGAGCACCCGGTCGAGGAGGAAGGTATTCTCCAGCATCCCATCCCTTGGGATGAAAGCCCGCTGACGTTCGTCCACAGCACACATCCGCATTAGGCGAGTCGCCAGAACCTTATGGAAGGTTCTGGCTAACACCGAGCAGACGGTGATGGGCCGAAAGTCAGCGGGGGATGCTGGGGCGGCTGTCTTAGGGAGCAGGGAGGTCCTGGCTCGGAGGAGGGAAGGAGGGAGCTTACGGGTCAGCAGGAAAAGGTTCAAGAGCTTAGTGGTGACCTCCGCCGGAAGGCGGCGCAGCTGCACCGGCGAGAGGCCGTCAGGGCCGGCAACGGAGCCTCTGGGCGGCAGGGCAGCCGCAACCTCTTCAGTAGTGATCGGCCTCCACAGGCGCTCAAAGTCAACAGACTCCGAGCGCGGGAGAAGCCGGTCAGGGATGGAGCCAGCGGTGGAGGGTGGCTCCGTCGTAAAGAGGCTGCGCCAGAAGTCCACCAGCCCAGGGATGTTCGACGGCGGCTGTAGCAGGGTGCCATCCAGGAGGCCTCGCACACAGCGTGCGCGGTTCTTCCTGAAGGCGTCCTGAACTCTAGCATACTCCCACCGGCGGCGCTTCCGCTTGGAGAGCGGAGGGCCACCATCAGGCCGCTGCTTGGATGGCGGGCGCGGCTTCTTCTTCGTCCGTACTCCTGCTTCTTCCGAGCCGACAGCTCGGAGGGCCTCGGGCAGCCCAGCCGCAACCACTGCCGACGGCGTACCCGGTCCCAGACACGCAAGGTCGTCCAGGGCCGAGAAACGCGCGGCTGACCGCGGCAGGCCGGCGAGGTGACTCCATATTGCTTCGTCGACAGCAGATGTTGGTGGCGGGCGCTCAAGCTCCGGCGGAGAGGGTGGCCTCTCTGGCAGCGACTCCGTGGCGGGTGGATGGCGCAGAACCTGCTGCACCTGATGTTCCCGCTTCAGCTCCTCCACATACTCACGCACCATTGCCCTGTGTGCCGCCGTCCTCCTCCTACACTTGACGGCATCCAGGGTGCGGTGCGGAAACAGCGGTAGAAGCTCCTGGTTTGCGAAAAGGAATTTGGAGTCACTGGCACAGAGAAGCCTAGCCTCCGCCAGGGCGAGCTCCCGCATCTCTTCTTCCGCCCACCGAGCTCTCTTCCTATCGGTTGTAATTTCCGCATTCGCCGCTTCCGGATGGGCGCGGCGGCGGTGTTGTCCGAGCCCGATCTTGCTGCGGAAAGCACGGCTGCAGATGCTGCAGTGGAACCATGGCTCCACGGTCTCCTCTACTTCAGGGACGGTTGGTAGGGTAGCAGTCGGGACTGTTGGGCCGGGACCTTCAGCGGAAGGCCCGGTACCCGTATTCTCTTGTCTTGTTGTCCCAACGTTAAGGGTTTCGCGATGGAGGGCTGGTAACCCCCCAAAGCCCCAGGTGCGGACTTCCACTCAGCTTACCAGTCCTATGAAGGACTGGCGTATCGGCGGGCCCACGGGAAGGGGGGAAGCCGCAGGCAAGGAGAGGCTAAGAGGGCTTGGCCCATGTATTGCGCATCACTTGCCTTAAGAGAGTCATAGTTACTCCCGCCGTTTACCCGCGCTTGCTTGAATTTCTTCACGTTGACATTCAGAGCACTGGGCAGAAATCACATTGCGTCAACACCCGCTAGGGCCATCGCAATGCTTTGTTTTAATTAGACAGTCGGATTCCCCCAGTCCGTGCCAGTTCTGAGTTGATCGTTGAATGGCGGCCGAAGAGAATCCGCGCACCCGCGCGCCCCCGGAGGAGCACGCTAAGGCGGACGCGGCCTCGCAGCAAGGAAGATCCGTGGGAGGCCAAGGCACGGGACCGAGCTCGGATCCTGCACGCAGGTTGAAGCACCGGGGCGCGAACGCCGCACAGGCGCGCGCATCCTGCACCGCCGGCCAGCACGAGGCCGACCAACGGCGAGAGCAGACCACACCCGCGCTAAACGCCCGCACTTACCGGCACCCCTACGGCACTCACCTCGCCCAGGCCCGGCACGTTAGCGCTGACCCACTTCCCGACCAAGCCCGACACGCCCCGATCCTCAGAGCCAATCCTTATCCCGAAGTTACGGATCCAATTTGCCGACTTCCCTTACCTACATTATTCTATCGACTAGAGGCTCTTCACCTTGGAGACCTGCTGCGGATATGGGTACGAACCGGCGCGACACCTCCACGTGGCCCTCTCCCGGATTTTCAAGGTCCGAGGGGAAGATCGGGACACCGCCGCAACTGCGGTGCTCTTCGCGTTCCAAACCCTATCTCCCTGCTAGAGGATTCCAGGGAACTCGAACGCTCATGCAGAAAAGAAAACTCTTCCCCGATCTCCCGACGGCGTCTCCGGGTCCTTTTGGGTTACCCCGACGAGCATCTCTAAAAGAGGGGCCCGACTTGTATCGGTTCCGCTGCCGGGTTCCGGAATAGGAACCGGATTCCCTTTCGCCCAACGGGGGCCAGCACAAAGTGCATCATGCTATGACGGCCCCCATCAACATCGGATTTCTCCTAGGGCTTAGGATCGACTGACTCGTGTGCAACGGCTGTTCACACGAAACCCTTCTCCGCGTCAGCCCTCCAGGGCCTCGCTGGAGTATTTGCTACTACCACCAAGATCTGCACCGACGGCGGCTCCAGGCAGGCTCACGCCCAGACCCTTCTGCGCCCACCGCCGCGACCCTCCTACTCGTCAGGGCTTCGCGGCCGGCCGCAAGGACCGGCCGTGACTGCCGGACTGACGGCCGAGTATAGGCACGACGCTTCAGCGCCATCCATTTTCAGGGCTAGTTGCTTCGGCAGGTGAGTTGTTACACACTCCTTAGCGGATTCCGACTTCCATGGCCACCGTCCTGCTGTCTTAAGCAACCAACGCCTTTCATGGTTTCCCATGAGCGTCGATTCGGGCGCCTTAACTCGGCGTTTGGTTCATCCCACAGCGCCAGTTCTGCTTACCAAAAGTGGCCCACTTGGCACTCCGATCCGAGTCGTTTGCTCGCGGCTTCAGCATATCAAGCAAGCCGGAGATCTCACCCATTTAAAGTTTGAGAATAGGTTGAGGTCGTTTCGGCCCCAAGGCCTCTAATCATTCGCTTTACCGGATGAGACTCGTACGAGCACCAGCTATCCTGAGGGAAACTTCGGAGGGAACCAGCTACTAGATGGTTCGATTAGTCTTTCGCCCCTATACCCAGCTCCGACGATCGATTTGCACGTCAGAATCGCTACGGACCTCCATCAGGGTTTCCCCTGACTTCGTCCTGGCCAGGCATAGTTCACCATCTTTCGGGTCCCAACGTGTACGCTCTAGGTGCGCCTCACCTCGCAATGAGGACGAGACGCCCCGGGAGTGCGGAGGCCGCCGCCCCGTGAAGGGCGGGGAAGCCCCATCCTCCCTCGGCCCGCGCAAGGCGAGACCTTCACTTTCATTACGCCTTTAGGTTTCGTACAGCCCAATGACTCGCGCACATGTTAGACTCCTTGGTCCGTGTTTCAAGACGGGTCGTGAAATTGTCCAAAGCTGAAGCGCCGCTGACGGGAGCGATTATTCCGCCCGAGAGCATCCCGAGCCAACAGCGGCGCGGGTCCGGGGCCGGGCCAGGTAGGTCCGTCATCCGGGAAGAACCGCGCGCGCTTGCCGGGAGCCCGAGCGCCCAAAGGGGCGAATCGACTCCTCCAGATATACCGCCGAGCAGCCAGCCAGGACACCGGGGCTCTGCCCAACAG
>NC_064620.1:309728881-309733881 GCF_023898315.1 Schistocerca nitens
GGTAGGATTTCAACGGGGTCCGCCTCGGGACGCACGAGCACGCACGAGGCGGTCGCACGCCTTCGGCTCGCCCCACCGGCAGGACGTCCCACGATACATGCCAGTTAAACACCGACGGGCGGTGAACCAACAGCGTGGGACACAAATCCAACTACGAGCTTTTTAACCGCAACAACTTTAATATACGCTATTGGAGCTGGAATTACCGCGGCTGCTGGCACCAGACTTGCCCTCCAATAGATACTCGTTAAAGGATTTAAAGTGTACTCATTCCGATTACGGGGCCTCGGATGAGTCCCGTATCGTTATTTTTCGTCACTACCTCCCCGTGCCGGGAGTGGGTAATTTGCGCGCCTGCTGCCTTCCTTGGATGTGGTAGCCGTTTCTCAGGCTCCCTCTCCGGAATCGAACCCTGATTCCCCGTTACCCGTTACAACCATGGTAGGCGCAGAACCTACCATCGACAGTTGATAAGGCAGACATTTGAAAGATGCGTCGCCGGTACGAGGACCGTGCGATCAGCCCAAAGTTATTCAGAGTCACCAAGGCAAACGGACCGGACGAGCCGACCGATTGGTTTTGATCTAATAAAAGCGTCCCTTCCATCTCTGGTCGGGACTCTGTTTGCATGTATTAGCTCTAGAATTACCACAGTTATCCAAGTAACGTGGGTACGATCTAAGGAACCATAACTGATTTAATGAGCCATTCGCGGTTTCACCTTAATGCGGCTTGTACTGAGACATGCATGGCTTAATCTTTGAGACAAGCATATGACTACTGGCAGGATCAACCAGGGAGCTGCGTCAACTAGAGCTGAGCAGCCGGCCGCCCGGGAGTGTGTCCCGGAGGCCCGCGCGAACACGCAAGCGTCCGCTCAATTATTCCGCAAACAGGAGGAGGCTGGGCTCCCCTGCACGATACACCTCGAAACCCTCTCAGGTCCCGGCGGCGCGCAGCGCCGTCCTAAGTACTTGGTCGGGTTCGAGAGAGGCGCAATCGCCCGGAGATAGGCGAGTAGACGCTTTCAGTGCGACCACCCGTGCTCCCAACTGAGCTTGCCGCTGCCGACAGAGGCCCGGGAGCGTGCTGTCGTGGTGTTGCCGGCGGGAGACAACACGCGGCCACAAACAGTGGCCGGGCAGCTCCAACGCCAGCGCCACAGAGGGGCAGAGCCCCACTTGGGTGCCAAAGCGAACTCTCCCAGCACAGCGCACGCGCCAACACATCCGCACAGCTGCGATACAAACCACCTGCGAGAACCGCGGGGGCGACCGAGCAGCAGACGGCGTCGCGGCGCCGAGTGCCGGGCGGCGGCGCATCCTCAACGCACACAGTCCTCAATCGGACCAGCACACTGCAGATGTCCACCGCGCTTCGCACCGGGCCCGCGAGGACCCACTTTGGCCGCACGGCGCCGCGCGTTGGGTGCGCCGGCGCGCAGCTGCGCCGCCTGCCGCGTCCGTCGGCCGGCGCGCCTGCCACTGGGCGCCCCCACCAGCCGGCTGTAGCGCGTGCGCCCACGCAGCGCGCGGCCAGCACGCCGGGCGCTCCCCCCTCACCGGCCGGGGACGGTCCCACCCAGCCACCGCCGCGTATCGCTTCATACCCACATGCCCACTCACGTTCGTGGGTATGACGGGTGTCGCTGAAGCAACCAGTTAATACCTGTACCGATTGTCGCAATCAATGATTCACCTCCAGCGTATACAACCGCGCAACAACGGATTTCCAGTTCATTTGCGTAACTTGGGCAGCAAACGTAGACGTCCATCTACATTTGCAAATTCAGTGGGTCTTGCATGCCTGGATGATATGCGTCACGACACGCCACATCAGCCCACATACATGCTGCGACGTATGCACGAGAGAACACGTGGAAGGTGGCCCGCGTACGTATGCGAATGCCATTGCACAGCTGCGAAGCTCATTGAACACGCAAACTCCCGCCTGACGAACTAGAGGCGACAGGGGAGCGATATAAGTCTTACAGCAGTACACATTACAGTGGATAGCGGGACCATGTGGAACGTACGCACCACTCGCTAGATGTTGTGAGGGTACGCACCGTAACATGAATCAATACGCAGGACACCAGAGAGTGCGAGCACTGACCTATGTTGAGAGGGTTGCGATTAGGCAACGCTACATGAATGTTTCAATTCATATAACAATTACAGGTTAGGTTAGGGCGCAACGTGCGTTAGGTTAGGGCGCAACGTGCGTTAGGTTAGGGCGCAACGTAGGTTAGGTTAGGGCCCAACGTAGGTTAGGTTAGGGCCCAACGTAGGTTAGGTTAGGGCCCAACGTAGGTTAGGTTAGGGCCCAACGTAGGTTAGGTTAGGGCCCAACGTAGGTTAGGTTAGGGCCCAACGTAGGTTAGGTTAGGGCCCAACGTAGGTTAGGTTAGGGCCCAACGTAGGTTAGGTTAGGGCCCAACGTAGGTTAGGTTAGGGCCCAACGTAGGTTAGGTTAGGGCCCAACGTAGGTTAGGTTAGGGCCCAACGTAGGTTAGGTTAGGGCCCAACGTAGGTTAGGTTAGGGCCCAACGTAGGTTAGGTTAGGGCCCAACGTAGGTTAGGTTAGGGCCCAACGTAGGTTAGGTTAGGGCCCAACGTAGGTTAGGTTAGGGCCCAACGTAGGTTAGGTTAGGGCCCAACGTAGGTTAGGTTAGGGCCCAACGTAGGTTAGGTTAGGGCCCAACGTAGGTTAGGTTAGGGCCCAACGTAGGTTAGGTTAGGGCCCAACGTAGGTTAGGTTAGGGCCCAACGTAGGTTAGGTTAGGGCCCAACGTAGGTTAGGTTAGGGCCCAACGTAGGTTAGGTTAGGGCCCAACGTAGGTTAGGTTAGGGCCCAACGTAGGTTAGGTTAGGGCCCAACGTAGGTTAGGTTAGGGCCCAACGTAGGTTAGGTTAGGGCCCAACGTAGGTTAGGTTAGGGCCCAACGTAGGTTAGGTTAGGGCCCAACGTAGGTTAGGTTAGGGCCCAACGTAGGTTAGGTTAGGGCCCAACGTAGGTTAGGTTAGGGCCCAACGTAGGTTAGGTTAGGGCCCAACGTAGGTTAGGTTAGGGCCCAACGTAGGTTAGGTTAGGGCCCAACGTAGGTTAGGTTAGGGCCCAACGTAGGTTAGGTTAGGGCGCAACGTAGGTTAGGTTAGGGCGCAACGTAGGTTAGGTTAGGGCGCAACGTAGGTTAGGTTAGGGCGCAACGTAGGTTAGGTTAGGGCGCAACGTAGGTTAGGTTAGGGCGCAACGTAGGTTAGGTTAGGGCGCAACGTAGGTTAGGTTAAGGCGCAACGTAGGTTAGGTTAAGGCGCAACGTAGGTTAGGTTAAGGCGCAACGTAGGTTAGGTTAAGGCGCAACATAGGTTAGGTTAAGGCGCAACATAGGTTAGGTTAAGGCGCAACATAGGTTAGGTTAAGGCGCAACATAGGTTAGGTTAAGGCGCAACATAGGTTAGGTTAAGGCGCAACATGGGTTAGGTTAAGGGATGGTGTATGAGGGGGGGAGGGGACGAGGTTCGTTCATAGTGATGATGGTAAGTGGACGCCTGAGGCACCCTGAGATGTGTCACGTCAGGATGCACCTTTGGCTCAGGGGAGGTGGTGCGCCGGTTCCGTGGGTGTGGCAAGGGAGTGGCAGACCTGTGTCTTTCATTCCTGCCATTGCTTATATGCTGTGAGACACGCCAGTGTGGTGGTGTTGGCTGCACCCCTGTGTAGCACATGTGTGGGTGTTTGTGGCTTATCTGCGTAATGATGGTTGTTGGAAGAGTGAGATATTCTGTTTTTGGGGTGGACCTCCTGGTTTTGTTATCATAGTGTGAATGGTGTAATGTGGCGGAGAGGATGCACTGGATGTTGTTCCATGGTGGTGCTTAGATATTGTGTCTGTGTCTGTTACAGCCAGAGAGTAGTGTGTGATAGGGTGTCTCGGTGACGTGTAGTTCACATTGTGTGCACAGACTGTCAGCATGTATAGGGACAGTTGTATGTCGTATGTCATCTATATTCCGATGGCTCTGCATCTATTAGTTATCAGCGCCATGTATCAGTTTAATCTGGTTGCAGTCTCGTGGTGTTCTATCTCTGTACAGTAGTAGAGGTGCGACTGCACTACGTAGCTACCCCTTGCGGCAGCTTTCCCCGGTGTATGGCATATGATTATCAGCAATGAGTCGATTAGTGACAACTGGTCGTGTGACAACGTCACATGTCTGCGGGTGGGATACGCTACAACCTGCTTGTGGGTCAGGGCTCAGTAATGCTCTCCTCACACTGAGCGCTCGGACCGTCATTACCCGTCTGCGTGATATATTGCGGAGCGCTTTTAGCCATTGCCAGAGTCTTTGCGACTGCGAGTGCAACGCCCATGGGGACCGACATGGTTGGGGCGCTTCCTAGCTGATCGCTCAGCATCGGAATCCGTACTGTGAGCACGCAATCGCGCACAGACTTAGAGCATGTGTAGGGACAGCGGGAATTTCGCATCTTGGATAAAACGCTTCATGAAACGGATGATATAGGGGTGGATTGCAACTTACGACTGCGAGAAAAGTCCGCCGTTCATCCGCTGGAGTTGCAATTTGGGCAGGTGACGTGAGGCACGTACGGGGGCGGGTGACGTGATTGTCGGTGGACGACGTCGTGCGGCGCAGGGACTGGCGTTGGTGCTCTTGTGGTGGACAGTGGATGCAGGCTTTGTGGGTGGGGTCGGGAAACGGGTACTGTGCGCCCATCGCCGTCGTAGTCAGCTTGGCGTCGCATAGATGGCGGTACTGTTTTTGTGGTGCGATCGACATGGTGGTTGTAGTGCTGTCGGATGCGCGTAGATGGGGCTATTGCATGTGGTTTCGTCGTGTTTTCATAGATGGCGATGCTGTGTTTTGGCACTATGGTTGGCGTGGTGTCATTGCATTCCTGTAGATGGCGGTGTCGTGTCGTGTCTGGGCTGGGCTGGATGTCCATGTAGTTTCGTCACATTGCCAGAGATGGCATTC
>NC_064620.1:309738881-309741381 GCF_023898315.1 Schistocerca nitens
CAGGGAAGACGTGGAAGTCCCAGCAGGCGGTGCAGCAGCATCAGAGGAGCTAGGTCGCTCTGCAGAGGCAGAGAGGGCAGCAACGAACTGGGCAACCTGGTTCCTGTAAGCTCCCGCACGACGCTGGCACTTGATGGATTCAAGTGAGCGGTGCGGGAAGGTCTTCACTAGTTCCTGATTCAGGAACCGGGTGCCCTCGAGTGCTAGCACTGCCTCTGCATGGGCCAGGCGTAGTAGTTCCTCACTAGACCACCTGGCCTTTGTCCTCTGGATGTTGATCTCTGCATTCGCTGCACCAGGATGAGCCCTGCGGCGGTGCACACCAAGACCAGACTTGGTGCCGAAGCTCCGAGGGCACTCGGGGCACTGGAAAGCAGGCAAGACGACTCGATCCGGACTGGTGGCGTCAGATGGTGGCCCAACAACTGGCGCGGCACCTCCAGTGGGAGGACCGCAACCTGATCCATTGCGTGTGTTGGGGCCAGCTGAAACAAAGGGGCAGGGGGGGAGGCAACCCCCAAGCCCCGAAAGGTTCACCCTGCTCTGTCAGTCAGAGAGCTCTAGGAAGACACAGAAAACTGTGCCTCCCCTCGGCTCCCTTAACGACTCCCGCCACGTGAAGGCCAGAGCTAGGATTTCCCACTGAGAGGCTAAGCGAACCATCATCCACTCGACACCCAAGGATGCTAAGGAGTGGACCGAGAGGATCCGTATATGACGCATCATGTGAGCATTTGGAGAGTCATAGTTACTCCCGCCGTTTACCCGCGCTTGCTTGAATTTCTTCACGTTGACATTCAGAGCACTGGGCAGAAATCACATTGCGTCAACACCCGCTAGGGCCATCGCAATGCTTTGTTTTAATTAGACAGTCGGATTCCCCCAGTCCGTGCCAGTTCTGAGTTGATCGTTGAATGGCGGCCGAAGAGAATCCGCGCACCCGCGCGCCCCCGGAGGAGCACGCTAAGGCGGACGCGGCCTCGCAGCAAGGAAGATCCGTGGGAGGCCAAGGCACGGGACCGAGCTCGGATCCTGCACGCAGGTTGAAGCACCGGGGCGCGAACGCCGCACAGGCGCGCGCATCCTGCACCGCCGGCCAGCACGAGGCCGACCAACGGCGAGAGCAGACCACACCCGCGCTAAACGCCCGCACTTACCGGCACCCCTACGGCACTCACCTCGCCCAGGCCCGGCACGTTAGCGCTGACCCACTTCCCGACCAAGCCCGACACGCCCCGATCCTCAGAGCCAATCCTTATCCCGAAGTTACGGATCCAATTTGCCGACTTCCCTTACCTACATTATTCTATCGACTAGAGGCTCTTCACCTTGGAGACCTGCTGCGGATATGGGTACGAACCGGCGCGACACCTCCACGTGGCCCTCTCCCGGATTTTCAAGGTCCGAGGGGAAGATCGGGACACCGCCGCAACTGCGGTGCTCTTCGCGTTCCAAACCCTATCTCCCTGCTAGAGGATTCCAGGGAACTCGAACGCTCATGCAGAAAAGAAAACTCTTCCCCGATCTCCCGACGGCGTCTCCGGGTCCTTTTGGGTTACCCCGACGAGCATCTCTAAAAGAGGGGCCCGACTTGTATCGGTTCCGCTGCCGGGTTCCGGAATAGGAACCGGATTCCCTTTCGCCCAACGGGGGCCAGCACAAAGTGCATCATGCTATGACGGCCCCCATCAACATCGGATTTCTCCTAGGGCTTAGGATCGACTGACTCGTGTGCAACGGCTGTTCACACGAAACCCTTCTCCGCGTCAGCCCTCCAGGGCCTCGCTGGAGTATTTGCTACTACCACCAAGATCTGCACCGACGGCGGCTCCAGGCAGGCTCACGCCCAGACCCTTCTGCGCCCACCGCCGCGACCCTCCTACTCGTCAGGGCTTCGCGGCCGGCCGCAAGGACCGGCCGTGACTGCCGGACTGACGGCCGAGTATAGGCACGACGCTTCAGCGCCATCCATTTTCAGGGCTAGTTGCTTCGGCAGGTGAGTTGTTACACACTCCTTAGCGGATTCCGACTTCCATGGCCACCGTCCTGCTGTCTTAAGCAACCAACGCCTTTCATGGTTTCCCATGAGCGTCGATTCGGGCGCCTTAACTCGGCGTTTGGTTCATCCCACAGCGCCAGTTCTGCTTACCAAAAGTGGCCCACTTGGCACTCCGATCCGAGTCGTTTGCTCGCGGCTTCAGCATATCAAGCAAGCCGGAGATCTCACCCATTTAAAGTTTGAGAATAGGTTGAGGTCGTTTCGGCCCCAAGGCCTCTAATCATTCGCTTTACCGGATGAGACTCGTACGAGCACCAGCTATCCTGAGGGAAACTTCGGAGGGAACCAGCTACTAGATGGTTCGATTAGTCTTTCGCCCCTATACCCAGCTCCGACGATCGATTTGCACGTCAGAATCGCTACGGACCTCCATCAGGGTTTCCCCTGACTTCGTCCTGGCCAGGCATAGTTCACCATCTTTCGGGTCCCAACGTGTACGCT
>NC_064620.1:309743881-309748881 GCF_023898315.1 Schistocerca nitens
CAACCATACTTCCCCCGGAACCCAAAAGCTTTGGTTTCCCGGAGGCTGCCCGCCGAGTCATCGGAGGAACTGCGGCGGATCGCTGGCTGGCATCGTTTATGGTTAGAACTAGGGCGGTATCTGATCGCCTTCGAACCTCTAACTTTCGTTCTTGATTAATGAAAACATACTTGGCAAATGCTTTCGCTTCTGTTCGTCTTGCGACGATCCAAGAATTTCACCTCTAACGTCGCAATACGAATGCCCCCGCCTGTCCCTATTAATCATTACCTCGGGTTCCGAAAACCAACAAAATAGAACCGAGGTCCTATTCCATTATTCCATGCACACAGTATTCAGGCGGGCTTGCCTGCTTTAAGCACTCTAATTTGTTCAAATTAAACGTGCCGGCCCACCGAGACACTCAATAAAGAGCACCCTGGTAGGATTTCAACGGGGTCCGCCTCGGGACGCACGAGCACGCACGAGGCGGTCGCACGCCTTCGGCTCGCCCCACCGGCAGGACGTCCCACGATACATGCCAGTTAAACACCGACGGGCGGTGAACCAACAGCGTGGGACACAAATCCAACTACGAGCTTTTTAACCGCAACAACTTTAATATACGCTATTGGAGCTGGAATTACCGCGGCTGCTGGCACCAGACTTGCCCTCCAATAGATACTCGTTAAAGGATTTAAAGTGTACTCATTCCGATTACGGGGCCTCGGATGAGTCCCGTATCGTTATTTTTCGTCACTACCTCCCCGTGCCGGGAGTGGGTAATTTGCGCGCCTGCTGCCTTCCTTGGATGTGGTAGCCGTTTCTCAGGCTCCCTCTCCGGAATCGAACCCTGATTCCCCGTTACCCGTTACAACCATGGTAGGCGCAGAACCTACCATCGACAGTTGATAAGGCAGACATTTGAAAGATGCGTCGCCGGTACAAGGACCGTGCGATCAGCCCAAAGTTATTCAGAGTCACCAAGGCAAACGGACCGGACGAGCCGACCGATTGGTTTTGATCTAATAAAAGCGTCCCTTCCATCTCTGGTCGGGACTCTGTTTGCATGTATTAGCTCTAGAATTACCACAGTTATCCAAGTAACGTGGGTACGATCTAAGGAACCATAACTGATTTAATGAGCCATTCGCGGTTTCACCTTAATGCGGCTTGTACTGAGACATGCATGGCTTAATCTTTGAGACAAGCATATGACTACTGGCAGGATCAACCAGGGAGCTGCGTCAACTAGAGCTGAGCAGCCGGCCGCCCGGGAGTGTGTCCCGGAGGCCCGCGCGAACACGCAAGCGTCCGCTCAATTATTCCGCAAACAGGAGGAGGCTGGGCTCCCCTGCACGATACACCTCGAAACCCTCTCAGGTCCCGGCGGCGCGCAGCGCCGTCCTAAGTACTTGGTCGGGTTCGAGAGAGGCGCAATCGCCCGGAGATAGGCGAGTAGACGCTTTCAGTGCGACCACCCGTGCTCCCAACTGAGCTTGCCGCTGCCGACAGAGGCCCGGTAGCGTGCTGTCGTGGTGTTGCCGGCGGGAGACAACACGCGGCCACAAACAGTGGCCGGGCAGCTCCAACGCCAGCGCCACAGAGGGGCAGAGCCCCACTTGGGTGCCAAAGCGAACTCTCCCAGCACAGCGCACGCGCCAACACATCCGCACAGCTGCGATACAAACCACCTGCGAGAACCGCGGGGGCGACCGAGCAGCAGACGGCGTCGCGGCGCCGAGTGCCGGGCGGCGGCGCATCCTCAACGCACACAGTCCTCAATCGGACCAGCACACTGCAGATGTCCACCGCGCTTCGCACCGGGCCCGCGAGGACCCACTTTGGCCGCACGGCGCCGCGCGTTGGGTGCGCCGGCGCGCAGCTGCGCCGCCTGCCGCGTCCGTCGGCCGGCGCGCCTGCCACTGGGCGCCCCCACCAGCCGGCTGTAGCGCGTGCGCCCACGCAGCGCGCGGCCAGCACGCCGGGCGCTCCCCCCTCACCGGCCGGGGACGGTCCCACCCAGCCACCGCCGCGTATCGCTTCATACCCACATGCCCACTCACGTTCGTGGGTATGACGGGTGTCGCTGAAGCAACCAGTTAATACCTGTACCGATTGTCGCAATCAATGATTCACCTCCAGCGTATACAACCGCGCAACAACGGATTTCCAGTTCATTTGCGTAACTTGGGCAGCAAACGTAGACGTCCATCTACATTTGCAAATTCAGTGGGTCTTGCATGCCTGGATGATATGCGTCACGACACGCCACATCAGCCCACATACATGCTGCGACGTATGCACGAGAGAACACGTGGAAGGTGGCCCGCGTACGTATGCGAATGCCATTGCACAGCTGCGAAGCTCATTGAACACGCAAACTCCCGCCTGACGAACTAGAGGCGACAGGGGAGCGATATAAGTCTTACAGCAGTACACATTACAGTGGATAGCGGGACCATGTGGAACGTACGCACCACTCGCTAGATGTTGTGAGGGTACGCACCGTAACATGAATCAATACGCAGGACACCAGAGAGTGCGAGCACTGACCTATGTTGAGAGGGTTGCGATTAGGCAACGCTACATGAATGTTTCAATTCATATAACAATTACAGGTTAGGTTAGGGCGCAACGTGCGTTAGGTTAGGGCGCAACGTGCGTTAGGTTAGGGCGCAACGTAGGTTAGGTTAGGGCCCAACGTAGGTTAGGTTAGGGCCCAACGTAGGTTAGGTTAGGGCCCAACGTAGGTTAGGTTAGGGCCCAACGTAGGTTAGGTTAGGGCCCAACGTAGGTTAGGTTAGGGCCCAACGTAGGTTAGGTTAGGGCCCAACGTAGGTTAGGTTAGGGCCCAACGTAGGTTAGGTTAGGGCCCAACGTAGGTTAGGTTAGGGCCCAACGTAGGTTAGGTTAGGGCCCAACGTAGGTTAGGTTAGGGCCCAACGTAGGTTAGGTTAGGGCCCAACGTAGGTTAGGTTAGGGCCCAACGTAGGTTAGGTTAGGGCCCAACGTAGGTTAGGTTAGGGCCCAACGTAGGTTAGGTTAGGGCCCAACGTAGGTTAGGTTAGGGCCCAACGTAGGTTAGGTTAGGGCCCAACGTAGGTTAGGTTAGGGCCCAACGTAGGTTAGGTTAGGGCCCAACGTAGGTTAGGTTAGGGCCCAACGTAGGTTAGGTTAGGGCCCAACGTAGGTTAGGTTAGGGCCCAACGTAGGTTAGGTTAGGGCCCAACGTAGGTTAGGTTAGGGCCCAACGTAGGTTAGGTTAGGGCCCAACGTAGGTTAGGTTAGGGCCCAACGTAGGTTAGGTTAGGGCCCAACGTAGGTTAGGTTAGGGCCCAACGTAGGTTAGGTTAGGGCCCAACGTAGGTTAGGTTAGGGCCCAACGTAGGTTAGGTTAGGGCGCAACGTAGGTTAGGTTAGGGCGCAACGTAGGTTAGGTTAGGGCGCAACGTAGGTTAGGTTAGGGCGCAATGTAGGTTAGGTTAGGGCGCAACGTAGGTTAGGTTAGGGCGCAACGTAGGTTAGGTTAGGGCGCAACGTAGGTTAGGTTAGGGCGCAACGTAGGTTAGGTTAGGGCGCAACGTAGGTTAGGTTAGGGCGCAACGTAGGTTAGGTTAGGGCGCAACGTAGGTTAGGTTAAGGCGCAACGTAGGTTAGGTTAAGGCGCAACATAGGTTAGGTTAAGGCGCAACATAGGTTAGGTTAAGGCGCAACATAGGTTAGGTTAAGGCGCAACATAGGTTAGGTTAAGGCGCAACATAGGTTAGGTTAAGGCGCAACATAGGTTAGGTTAAGGCGCAACATAGGTTAGGTTAAGGCGCAACATAGGTTAGGTTAAGGCGCAACATAGGTTAGGTTAAGGCGCAACATAGGTTAGGTTAAGGCGCAACATAGGTTAGGTTAAGGCGCAACATGGGTTAGGTTAAGGGATGGTGTATGAGGGGGGGAGGGGACGAGGTTCGTTCATAGTGATGATGGTAAGTGGACGCCTGAGGCACCCTGAGATGTGTCACGTCAGGATGCACCTTTGGCTCAGGGGAGGTGGTGCGCCGGTTCCGTGGGTGTGGCAAGGGAGTGGCAGACCTGTGTCTTTCATTCCTGCCATTGCTTATATGCTGTGAGACACGCCAGTGTGGTGGTGTTGGCTGCACCCCTGTGTAGCACATGTGTGGGTGTTTGTGGCTTATCTGCGTAATGATGGTTGTTGGAAGAGTGAGATATTCTGTTTTTGGGGTGGACCTCCTGGTTTTGTTATCATAGTGTGAATGGTGTAATGTGGCGGAGAGGATGCACTGGATGTTGTTCCATGGTGGTGCTTAGATATTGTGTCTGTGTCTGTTACAGCCAGAGAGTAGTGTGTGATAGGGTGTCTCGGTGACGTGTAGTTCACATTGTGTGCACAGACTGTCAGCATGTATAGGGACAGTTGTATGTCGTATGTCATCTATATTCCGATGGCTCTGCATCTATTAGTTATCAGCGCCATGTATCAGTTTAATCTGGTTGCAGTCTCGTGGTGTTCTATCTCTGTACAGTAGTAGAGGTGCGACTGCACTACGTAGCTACCCCTTGCGGCAGCTTTCCCCGGTGTATGGCATATGATTATCAGCAATGAGTCGATTAGTGACAACTGGTCGTGTGACAACGTCACATGTCTGCGGGTGGGATACGCTACAACCTGCTTGTGGGTCAGGGCTCAGTAATGCTCTCCTCACACTGAGCGCTCGGACCGTCATTACCCGTCTGCGTGATATATTGCGGAGCGCTTTTAGCCATTGCCAGAGTCTTTGCGACTGCGAGTGCAACGCCCATGGGGACCGACATGGTTGGGGCGCTTCCTAGCTGATCGCTCAGCATCGGAATCCGTACTGTGAGCACGCAATCGCGCACAGACTTAGAGCATGTGTAGGGACAGCGGGAATTTCGCATCTTGGATAAAACGCTTCATGAAACGGATGATATAGGGGTGGATTGCAACTTACGACTGCGAGAAAAGTCCGCCGTTCATCCGCTGGAGT
>NC_064620.1:309756381-309758881 GCF_023898315.1 Schistocerca nitens
ATTACCGCGGCTGCTGGCACCAGACTTGCCCTCCAATAGATACTCGTTAAAGGATTTAAAGTGTACTCATTCCGATTACGGGGCCTCGGATGAGTCCCGTATCGTTATTTTTCGTCACTACCTCCCCGTGCCGGGAGTGGGTAATTTGCGCGCCTGCTGCCTTCCTTGGATGTGGTAGCCGTTTCTCAGGCTCCCTCTCCGGAATCGAACCCTGATTCCCCGTTACCCGTTACAACCATGGTAGGCGCAGAACCTACCATCGACAGTTGATAAGGCAGACATTTGAAAGATGCGTCGCCGGTACGAGGACCGTGCGATCAGCCCAAAGTTATTCAGAGTCACCAAGGCAAACGGACCGGACGAGCCGACCGATTGGTTTTGATCTAATAAAAGCGTCCCTTCCATCTCTGGTCGGGACTCTGTTTGCATGTATTAGCTCTAGAATTACCACAGTTATCCAAGTAACGTGGGTACGATCTAAGGAACCATAACTGATTTAATGAGCCATTCGCGGTTTCACCTTAATGCGGCTTGTACTGAGACATGCATGGCTTAATCTTTGAGACAAGCATATGACTACTGGCAGGATCAACCAGGGAGCTGCGTCAACTAGAGCTGAGCAGCCGGCCGCCCGGGAGTGTGTCCCGGAGGCCCGCGCGAACACGCAAGCGTCCGCTCAATTATTCCGCAAACAGGAGGAGGCTGGGCTCCCCTGCACGATACACCTCGAAACCCTCTCAGGTCCCGGCGGCGCGCAGCGCCGTCCTAAGTACTTGGTCGGGTTCGAGAGAGGCGCAATCGCCCGGAGATAGGCGAGTAGACGCTTTCAGTGCGACCACCCGTGCTCCCAACTGAGCTTGCCGCTGCCGACAGAGGCCCGGGAGCGTGCTGTCGTGGTGTTGCCGGCGGGAGACAACACGCGGCCACAAACAGTGGCCGGGCAGCTCCAACGCCAGCGTCACAGAGGGGCAGAGCCCCACTTGGGTGCCAAAGCGAACTCTCCCAGCACAGCGCACGCGCCAACACATCCGCACAGCTGCGATACAAACCACCTGCGAGAACCGCGGGGGCGACCGAGCAGCAGACGGCGTCGCGGCGCCGAGTGCCGGGCGGCGGCGCATCCTCAACGCACACAGTCCTCAATCGGACCAGCACACTGCAGATGTCCACCGCGCTTCGCACCGGGCCCGCGAGGACCCACTTTGGCCGCACGGCGCCGCGCGTTGGGTGCGCCGGCGCGCAGCTGCGCCGCCTGCCGCGTCCGTCGGCCGGCGCGCCTGCCACTGGGCGCCCCCACCAGCCGGCTGTAGCGCGTGCGCCCACGCAGCGCGCGGCCAGCACGCCGGGCGCTCCCCCCTCACCGGCCGGGGACGGTCCCACCCAGCCACCGCCGCGTATCGCTTCATACCCACATGCCCACTCACGTTCGTGGGTATGACGGGTGTCGCTGAAGCAACCAGTTAATACCTGTACCGATTGTCGCAATCAATGATTCACCTCCAGCGTATACAACCGCGCAACAACGGATTTCCAGTTCATTTGCGTAACTTGGGCAGCAAACGTAGACGTCCATCTACATTTGCAAATTCAGTGGGTCTTGCATGCCTGGATGATATGCGTCACGACACGCCACATCAGCCCACATACATGCTGCGACGTATGCACGAGAGAACACGTGGAAGGTGGCCCGCGTACGTATGCGAATGCCATTGCACAGCTGCGAAGCTCATTGAACACGCAAACTCCCGCCTGACGAACTAGAGGCGACAGGGGAGCGATATAAGTCTTACAGCAGTACACATTACAGTGGATAGCGGGACCATGTGGAACGTACGCACCACTCGCTAGATGTTGTGAGGGTACGCACCGTAACATGAATCAATACGCAGGACACCAGAGAGTGCGAGCACTGACCTATGTTGAGAGGGTTGCGATTAGGCAACGCTACATGAATGTTTCAATTCATATAACAATTACAGGTTAGGTTAGGGCGCAACGTGCGTTAGGTTAGGGCGCAACGTGCGTTAGGTTAGGGCGCAACGTAGGTTAGGTTAGGGCCCAACGTAGGTTAGGTTAGGGCCCAACGTAGGTTAGGTTAGGGCCCAACGTAGGTTAGGTTAGGGCCCAACGTAGGTTAGGTTAGGGCCCAACGTAGGTTAGGTTAGGGCCCAACGTAGGTTAGGTTAGGGCCCAACGTAGGTTAGGTTAGGGCCCAACGTAGGTTAGGTTAGGGCCCAACGTAGGTTAGGTTAGGGCCCAACGTAGGTTAGGTTAGGGCCCAACGTAGGTTAGGTTAGGGCCCAACGTAGGTTAGGTTAGGGCCCAACGTAGGTTAGGTTAGGGCCCAACGTAGGTTAGGTTAGGGCCCAACGTAGGTTAGGTTAGGGCCCAACGTAGGTTAGGTTAGGGCCCAACGTAGGTTAGGTTAGGGCCCAACGTAGGTTAGGTTAGGGCCCAACGTAGGTTAGGTTAGGGCCCAACGTAGGTTAGGTTAGGGCCC
>NC_064620.1:309763881-309766381 GCF_023898315.1 Schistocerca nitens
CACGCGGAGCATACCACAGAAAGCGTCGGCGATTATAGATGTTTGGTGGCACAGGTGGTGCGGTTCCTCTGGCAGCATCTAGTGTGTCTGGAGAAACCGCGCGTCGAGCTCTCGTTGCTGTTGCTGGACCTTGAACATCTGGATTCACATGCTGCTGGCGTTCCAGTCTTCGTGCTGCGTGCTGCGCTGCTCGTCCTCCAGCAATTGTATACTCATGCATTTGCCTAACTGAATACCTATCTGAGTATTTACACACTATTTCACACGCCTTTTCATCACGAACTATTTCATTAACGGTTTTATCACATAACATCTCTAGCTCGTCAGATTCAAAATCACTATTTTGACACCCATATATCATGTAGATAGGGACAGCGGGAATCTCGTTAATCCATTCATGCGCGTCACTAATTAGATGACGAGGCATTTGGCTACCTTAAGAGAGTCATAGTTACTCCCGCCGTTTACCCGCGCTTGCTTGAATTTCTTCACGTTGACATTCAAAGAGCACTGGGCAGAAATCACATTGCGTCAACACCCGCTAGGGCCATCGCAATGCTTTGTTTTAATTAGACAGTCGGATTCCCCCAGTCCGTGCCAGTTCTGAGTTGATCGTTGAATGGCGGCCGAAGAGAATCCGCGCACCCGCGCGCCCCCGGAGGAGCACGCTAAGGCGGACGCGGCCTCGCAGCAAGGAAGATCCGTGGGAGGCCAAGGCACGGGACCGAGCTCGGATCCTGCACGCAGGTTGAAGCACCGGGGCGCGAACGCCGCACAGGCGCGCGCATCCTGCACCGCCGGCCAGCACGAGGCCGACCAACGGCGAGAGCAGACCACACCCGCGCTAAACGCCCGCACTTACCGGCACCCCTACGGCACTCACCTCGCCCAGGCCCGGCACGTTAGCGCTGACCCACTTCCCGACCAAGCCCGACACGCCCCGATCCTCAGAGCCAATCCTTATCCCGAAGTTACGGATCCAATTTGCCGACTTCCCTTACCTACATTATTCTATCGACTAGAGGCTCTTCACCTTGGAGACCTGCTGCGGATATGGGTACGAACCGGCGCGACACCTCCACGTGGCCCTCTCCCGGATTTTCAAGGTCCGAGGGGAAGATCGGGACACCGCCGCAACTGCGGTGCTCTTCGCGTTCCAAACCCTATCTCCCTGCTAGAGGATTCCAGGGAACTCGAACGCTCATGCAGAAAAGAAAACTCTTCCCCGATCTCCCGACGGCGTCTCCGGGTCCTTTTGGGTTACCCCGACGAGCATCTCTAAAAGAGGGGCCCGACTTGTATCGGTTCCGCTGCCGGGTTCCGGAATAGGAACCGGATTCCCTTTCGCCCAACGGGGGCCAGCACAAAGTGCATCATGCTATGACGGCCCCCATCAACATCGGATTTCTCCTAGGGCTTAGGATCGACTGACTCGTGTGCAACGGCTGTTCACACGAAACCCTTCTCCGCGTCAGCCCTCCAGGGCCTCGCTGGAGTATTTGCTACTACCACCAAGATCTGCACCGACGGCGGCTCCAGGCAGGCTCACGCCCAGACCCTTCTGCGCCCACCGCCGCGACCCTCCTACTCGTCAGGGCTTCGCGGCCGGCCGCAAGGACCGGCCGTGACTGCCGGACTGACGGCCGAGTATAGGCACGACGCTTCAGCGCCATCCATTTTCAGGGCTAGTTGCTTCGGCAGGTGAGTTGTTACACACTCCTTAGCGGATTCCGACTTCCATGGCCACCGTCCTGCTGTCTTAAGCAACCAACGCCTTTCATGGTTTCCCATGAGCGTCGATTCGGGCGCCTTAACTCGGCGTTTGGTTCATCCCACAGCGCCAGTTCTGCTTACCAAAAGTGGCCCACTTGGCACTCCGATCCGAGTCGTTTGCTCGCGGCTTCAGCATATCAAGCAAGCCGGAGATCTCACCCATTTAAAGTTTGAGAATAGGTTGAGGTCGTTTCGGCCCCAAGGCCTCTAATCATTCGCTTTACCGGATGAGACTCGTACGAGCACCAGCTATCCTGAGGGAAACTTCGGAGGGAACCAGCTACTAGATGGTTCGATTAGTCTTTCGCCCCTATACCCAGCTCCGACGATCGATTTGCACGTCAGAATCGCTACGGACCTCCATCAGGGTTTCCCCTGACTTCGTCCTGGCCAGGCATAGTTCACCATCTTTCGGGTCCCAACGTGTACGCTCTAGGTGCGCCTCACCTCGCAATGAGGACGAGACGCCCCGGGAGTGCGGAGGCCGCCGCCCCGTGAAGGGCGGGGAAGCCCCATCCTCCCTCGGCCCGCGCAAGGCGAGACCTTCACTTTCATTACGCCTTTAGGTTTCGTACAGCCCAATGACTCGCGCACATGTTAGACTCCTTGGTCCGTGTTTCAAGACGGGTCGTGAAATTGTCCAAAGCTGAAGCGCCGCTGACGGGAGCGATTATTCCGCCCGAGAGCATCCCGAGCCAACAGCGGCGCGGGTCCGGGGCCGGGCCAG
>NC_064620.1:309771381-309773881 GCF_023898315.1 Schistocerca nitens
TAGGTTAGGTTAGGGCCCAACGTAGGTTAGGTTAGGGCCCAACGTAGGTTAGGTTAGGGCCCAACGTAGGTTAGGTTAGGGCCCAACGTAGGTTAGGTTAGGGCCCAACGTAGGTTAGGTTAGGGCCCAACGTAGGTTAGGTTAGGGCCCAACGTAGGTTAGGTTAGGGCCCAACGTAGGTTAGGTTAGGGCCCAACGTAGGTTAGGTTAGGGCCCAACGTAGGTTAGGTTAGGGCCCAACGTAGGTTAGGTTAGGGCCCAACGTAGGTTAGGTTAGGGCCCAACGTAGGTTAGGTTAGGGCCCAACGTAGGTTAGGTTAGGGCCCAACGTAGGTTAGGTTAGGGCCCAACGTAGGTTAGGTTAGGGCCCAACGTAGGTTAGGTTAGGGCCCAACGTAGGTTAGGTTAGGGCCCAACGTAGGTTAGGTTAGGGCCCAACGTAGGTTAGGTTAGGGCCCAACGTAGGTTAGGTTAGGGCCCAACGTAGGTTAGGTTAGGGCCCAACGTAGGTTAGGTTAGGGCCCAACGTAGGTTAGGTTAGGGCGCAACGTAGGTTAGGTTAGGGCGCAACGTAGGTTAGGTTAGGGCGCAACGTAGGTTAGGTTAGGGCGCAACGTAGGTTAGGTTAGGGCCCAACGTAGGTTAGGTTAGGGCGCAACGTAGGTTAGGTTAGGGCGCAACGTAGGTTAGGTTAGGGCGCAACGTAGGTTAGGTTAGGGCGCAACGTAGGTTAGGTTAGGGCGCAACGTAGGTTAGGTTAAGGCGCAACGTAGGTTAGGTTAAGGCGCAACGTAGGTTAGGTTAAGGCGCAACGTAGGTTAGGTTAAGGCGCAACGTAGGTTAGGTTAAGGCGCAACGTAGGTTAGGTTAAGGCGCAACGTAGGTTAGGTTAAGGCGCAACGTAGGTTAGGTTAAGGCGCAACGTAGGTTAGGTTAAGGCGCAACATAGGTTAGGTTAAGGCGCAACATAGGTTAGGTTAAGGCGCAACATAGGTTAGGTTAAGGCGCAACATAGGTTAGGTTAAGGCGCAACATAGGTTAGGTTAAGGCGCAACATGGGTTAGGTTAAGGGATGGTGTATGAGGGGGGGAGGGGACGAGGTTCGTTCATAGTGATGATGGTAAGTGGACGCCTGAGGCACCCTGAGATGTGTCACGTCAGGATGCACCTTTGGCTCAGGGGAGGTGGTGCGCCGGTTCCGTGGGTGTGGCAAGGGAGTGGCAGACCTGTGTCTTTCATTCCTGCCATTGCTTATATGCTGTGAGACACGCCAGTGTGGTGGTGTTGGCTGCACCCCTGTGTAGCACATGTGTGGGTGTTTGTGGCTTATCTGCGTAATGATGGTTGTTGGAAGAGTGAGATATTCTGTTTTTGGGGTGGACCTCCTGGTTTTGTTATCATAGTGTAAATGGTGTAATGTGGCGGAGAGGATGCACTGGATGTTGTTCCATGGTGGTGCTTAGATATTGTGTCTGTGTCTGTTACAGCCAGAGAGTAGTGTGTGATAGGGTGTCTCGGTGACGTGTAGTTCACATTGTGTGCACAGACTGTCAGCATGTATAGGGACAGTTGTATGTCGTATGTCATCTATATTCCGATGGCTCTGCATCTATTAGTTATCAGCGCCATGTATCAGTTTAATCTGGTTGCAGTCTCGTGGTGTTCTATCTCTGTACAGTAGTAGAGGTGCGACTGCACTACGTAGCTACCCCTTGCGGCAGCTTTCCCCGGTGTATGGCATATGATTATCAGCAATGAGTCGATTAGTGACAACTGGTCGTGTGACAACGTCACATGTCTGCGGGTGGGATACGCTACAACCTGCTTGTGGGTCAGGGCTCAGTAATGCTCTCCTCACACTGAGCGCTCGGACCGTCATTACCCGTCTGCGTGATATATTGCGGAGCGCTTTTAGCCATTGCCAGAGTCTTTGCGACTGCGAGTGCAACGCCCATGGGGACCGACATGGTTGGGGCGCTTCCTAGCTGATCGCTCAGCATCGGAATCCGTACTGTGAGCACGCAATCGCGCACAGACTTAGAGCATGTGTAGGGACAGCGGGAATTTCGCATCTTGGATAAAACGCTTCATGAAACGGATGATATAGGGGTGGATTGCAACTTACGACTGCGAGAAAAGTCCGCCGTTCATCCGCTGGAGTTGCAATTTGGGCAGGTGACGTGAGGCACGTACGGGGGCGGGTGGCGTGATTGTCGGTGGACGACGTCGTGCGGCGCAGGGACTGGCGTTGGTGCTCTTGTGGTGGACAGTGGATGCAGGCTTTGTGGGTGGGGTCGGGAAACGGGTACTGTGCGCCCATCGCCGTCGTAGTCAGCTTGGCGTCGCATAGATGGCGGTACTGTTTTTGTGGTGCGATCGACATGGTGGTTGTAGTGCTGTCGGATGCGCGTAGATGGGGCTATTGCATGTGGTTTCGTCGTGTTTTCATAGATGGCGATGCTGTGTTTTGGCACTATGGTTGGCGTGGTGTCATTGCATT
>NC_064620.1:309781381-309783881 GCF_023898315.1 Schistocerca nitens
CCAAGGCAAACGGACCGGACGAGCCGACCGATTGGTTTTGATCTAATAAAAGCGTCCCTTCCATCTCTGGTCGGGACTCTGTTTGCATGTATTAGCTCTAGAATTACCACAGTTATCCAAGTAACGTGGGTACGATCTAAGGAACCATAACTGATTTAATGAGCCATTCGCGGTTTCACCTTAATGCGGCTTGTACTGAGACATGCATGGCTTAATCTTTGAGACAAGCATATGACTACTGGCAGGATCAACCAGGGAGCTGCGTCAACTAGAGCTGAGCAGCCGGCCGCCCGGGAGTGTGTCCCGGAGGCCCGCGCGAACACGCAAGCGTCCGCTCAATTATTCCGCAAACAGGAGGAGGCTGGGCTCCCCTGCACGATACACCTCGAAACCCTCTCAGGTCCCGGCGGCGCGCAGCGCCGTCCTAAGTACTTGGTCGGGTTCGAGAGAGGCGCAATCGCCCGGAGATAGGCGAGTAGACGCTTTCAGTGCGACCACCCGTGCTCCCAACTGAGCTTGCCGCTGCCGACAGAGGCCCGGGAGCGTGCTGTCGTGGTGTTGCCGGCGGGAGACAACACGCGGCCACAAACAGTGGCCGGGCAGCTCCAACGCCAGCGCCACAGAGGGGCAGAGCCCCACTTGGGTGCCAAAGCGAACTCTCCCAGCACAGCGCACGCGCCAACACATCCGCACAGCTGCGATACAAACCACCTGCGAGAACCGCGGGGGCGACCGAGCAGCAGACGGCGTCGCGGCGCCGAGTGCCGGGCGGCGGCGCATCCTCAACGCACACAGTCCTCAATCGGACCAGCACACTGCAGATGTCCACCGCGCTTCGCACCGGGCCCGCGAGGACCCACTTTGGCCGCACGGCGCCGCGCGTTGGGTGCGCCGGCGCGCAGCTGCGCCGCCTGCCGCGTCCGTCGGCCGGCGCGCCTGCCACTGGGCGCCCCCACCAGCCGGCTGTAGCGCGTGCGCCCACGCAGCGCGCGGCCAGCACGCCGGGCGCTCCCCCCTCACCGGCCGGGGACGGTCCCACCCAGCCACCGCCGCGTATCGCTTCATACCCACATGCCCACTCACGTTCGTGGGTATGACGGGTGTCGCTGAAGCAACCAGTTAATACCTGTACCGATTGTCGCAATCAATGATTCACCTCCAGCGTATACAACCGCGCAACAACGGATTTCCAGTTCATTTGCGTAACTTGGGCAGCAAACGTAGACGTCCATCTACATTTGCAAATTCAGTGGGTCTTGCATGCCTGGATGATATGCGTCACGACACGCCACATCAGCCCACATACATGCTGCGACGTATGCACGAGAGAACACGTGGAAGGTGGCCCGCGTACGTATGCGAATGCCATTGCACAGCTGCGAAGCTCATTGAACACGCAAACTCCCGCCTGACGAACTAGAGGCGACAGGGGAGCGATATAAGTCTTACAGCAGTACACATTACAGTGGATAGCGGGACCATGTGGAACGTACGCACCACTCGCTAGATGTTGTGAGGGTACGCACCGTAACATGAATCAATACGCAGGACACCAGAGAGTGCGAGCACTGACCTATGTTGAGAGGGTTGCGATTAGGCAACGCTACATGAATGTTTCAATTCATATAACAATTACAGGTTAGGTTAGGGCGCAACGTGCGTTAGGTTAGGGCGCAACGTGCGTTAGGTTAGGGCGCAACGTAGGTTAGGTTAGGGCCCAACGTAGGTTAGGTTAGGGCCCAACGTAGGTTAGGTTAGGGCCCAACGTAGGTTAGGTTAGGGCCCAACGTAGGTTAGGTTAGGGCCCAACGTAGGTTAGGTTAGGGCCCAACGTAGGTTAGGTTAGGGCCCAACGTAGGTTAGGTTAGGGCCCAACGTAGGTTAGGTTAGGGCCCAACGTAGGTTAGGTTAGGGCCCAACGTAGGTTAGGTTAGGGCCCAACGTAGGTTAGGTTAGGGCCCAACGTAGGTTAGGTTAGGGCCCAACGTAGGTTAGGTTAGGGCCCAACGTAGGTTAGGTTAGGGCCCAACGTAGGTTAGGTTAGGGCCCAACGTAGGTTAGGTTAGGGCCCAACGTAGGTTAGGTTAGGGCCCAACGTAGGTTAGGTTAGGGCCCAACGTAGGTTAGGTTAGGGCCCAACGTAGGTTAGGTTAGGGCCCAACGTAGGTTAGGTTAGGGCCCAACGTAGGTTAGGTTAGGGCCCAACGTAGGTTAGGTTAGGGCCCAACGTAGGTTAGGTTAGGGCCCAACGTAGGTTAGGTTAGGGCCCAACGTAGGTTAGGTTAGGGCCCAACGTAGGTTAGGTTAGGGCCCAACGTAGGTTAGGTTAGGGCCCAACGTAGGTTAGGTTAGGGCCCAACGTAGGTTAGGTTAGGGCCCAACGTAGGTTAGGTTAGGGCGCAACGTAGGTTAGGTTAGGGCGCAACGTAGGTTAGGTTAGGGCGCAACGTAGGTTAGGTTAGGGCGCAACGTAGGTTAGGTTAGGGCGCAACGTAGGTTA
>NC_064620.1:309793881-309796381 GCF_023898315.1 Schistocerca nitens
GCACAGCTGCGATACAAACCACCTGCGAGAACCGCGGGGGCGACCGAGCAGCAGACGGCGTCGCGGCGCCGAGTGCCGGGCGGCGGCGCATCCTCAACGCACACAGTCCTCAATCGGACCAGCACACTGCAGATGTCCACCGCGCTTCGCACCGGGCCCGCGAGGACCCACTTTGGCCGCACGGCGCCGCGCGTTGGGTGCGCCGGCGCGCAGCTGCGCCGCCTGCCGCGTCCGTCGGCCGGCGCGCCTGCCACTGGGCGCCCCCACCAGCCGGCTGTAGCGCGTGCGCCCACGCAGCGCGCGGCCAGCACGCCGGGCGCTCCCCCCTCACCGGCCGGGGACGGTCCCACCCAGCCACCGCCGCGTATCGCTTCATACCCACATGCCCACTCACGTTCGTGGGTATGACGGGTGTCGCTGAAGCAACCAGTTAATACCTGTACCGATTGTCGCAATCAATGATTCACCTCCAGCGTATACAACCGCGCAACAACGGATTTCCAGTTCATTTGCGTAACTTGGGCAGCAAACGTAGACGTCCATCTACATTTGCAAATTCAGTGGGTCTTGCATGCCTGGATGATATGCGTCACGACACGCCACATCAGCCCACATACATGCTGCGACGTATGCACGAGAGAACACGTGGAAGGTGGCCCGCGTACGTATGCGAATGCCATTGCACAGCTGCGAAGCTCATTGAACACGCAAACTCCCGCCTGACGAACTAGAGGCGACAGGGGAGCGATATAAGTCTTACAGCAGTACACATTACAGTGGATAGCGGGACCATGTGGAACGTACGCACCACTCGCTAGATGTTGTGAGGGTACGCACCGTAACATGAATCAATACGCAGGACACCAGAGAGTGCGAGCACTGACCTATGTTGAGAGGGTTGCGATTAGGCAACGCTACATGAATGTTTCAATTCATATAACAATTACAGGTTAGGTTAGGGCGCAACGTGCGTTAGGTTAGGGCGCAACGTAGGTTAGGTTAGGGCCCAACGTAGGTTAGGTTAGGGCCCAACGTAGGTTAGGTTAGGGCCCAACGTAGGTTAGGTTAGGGCCCAACGTAGGTTAGGTTAGGGCCCAACGTAGGTTAGGTTAGGGCCCAACGTAGGTTAGGTTAGGGCCCAACGTAGGTTAGGTTAGGGCCCAACGTAGGTTAGGTTAGGGCCCAACGTAGGTTAGGTTAGGGCCCAACGTAGGTTAGGTTAGGGCCCAACGTAGGTTAGGTTAGGGCCCAACGTAGGTTAGGTTAGGGCCCAACGTAGGTTAGGTTAGGGCCCAACGTAGGTTAGGTTAGGGCCCAACGTAGGTTAGGTTAGGGCCCAACGTAGGTTAGGTTAGGGCCCAACGTAGGTTAGGTTAGGGCCCAACGTAGGTTAGGTTAGGGCCCAACGTAGGTTAGGTTAGGGCCCAACGTAGGTTAGGTTAGGGCCCAACGTAGGTTAGGTTAGGGCCCAACGTAGGTTAGGTTAGGGCCCAACGTAGGTTAGGTTAGGGCCCAACGTAGGTTAGGTTAGGGCCCAACGTAGGTTAGGTTAGGGCCCAACGTAGGTTAGGTTAGGGCCCAACGTAGGTTAGGTTAGGGCCCAACGTAGGTTAGGTTAGGGCCCAACGTAGGTTAGGTTAGGGCCCAACGTAGGTTAGGTTAGGGCCCAACGTAGGTTAGGTTAGGGCCCAACGTAGGTTAGGTTAGGGCGCAACGTAGGTTAGGTTAGGGCGCAACGTAGGTTAGGTTAGGGCGCAACGTAGGTTAGGTTAGGGCGCAACGTAGGTTAGGTTAGGGCGCAACGTAGGTTAGGTTAGGGCGCAACGTAGGTTAGGTTAGGGCGCAACGTAGGTTAGGTTAGGGCGCAACGTAGGTTAGGTTAGGGCGCAACGTAGGTTAGGTTAGGGCGCAACGTAGGTTAGGTTAGGGCGCAACGTAGGTTAGGTTAGGGCGCAACGTAGGTTAGGTTAGGGCGCAACGTAGGTTAGGTTAGGGCGCAACGTAGGTTAGGTTAAGGCGCAACGTAGGTTAGGTTAAGGCGCAACGTAGGTTAGGTTAAGGCGCAACATAGGTTAGGTTAAGGCGCAACATAGGTTAGGTTAAGGCGCAACATAGGTTAGGTTAAGGCGCAACATAGGTTAGGTTAAGGCGCAACATAGGTTAGGTTAAGGCGCAACATAGGTTAGGTTAAGGCGCAACATAGGTTAGGTTAAGGCGCAACATAGGTTAGGTTAAGGCGCAACATAGGTTAGGTTAAGGCGCAACATGGGTTAGGTTAAGGGATGGTGTATGAGGGGGGGAGGGGACGAGGTTCGTTCATAGTGATGATGGTAAGTGGACGCCTGAGGCACCCTGAGATGTGTCACGTCAGGATGCACCTTTGGCTCAGGGGAGGTGGTGCGCCGGTTCCGTGGGTGTGGCAAGGGAGTGGCAGACCTGTGTCTTTCATTCCTGCCATTGCTTATATGCTGTGAGACACGCCAGTGTGGTGGTGTTGGCT
>NC_064620.1:309803881-309808881 GCF_023898315.1 Schistocerca nitens
AGCACGAAGGATGTCACGCGACTAGTTAGCAGGCTAGAGTCTCGTTCGTTATCGGAATTAACCAGACAAATCGCTCCACCAACTAAGAACGGCCATGCACCACCACCCACCGAATCAAGAAAGAGCTATCAATCTGTCAATCCTTCCGGTGTCCGGGCCTGGTGAGGTTTCCCGTGTTGAGTCAAATTAAGCCGCAGGCTCCACTCCTGGTGGTGCCCTTCCGTCAATTCCTTTAAGTTTCAGCTTTGCAACCATACTTCCCCCGGAACCCAAAAGCTTTGGTTTCCCGGAGGCTGCCCGCCGAGTCATCGGAGGAACTGCGGCGGATCGCTGGCTGGCATCGTTTATGGTTAGAACTAGGGCGGTATCTGATCGCCTTCGAACCTCTAACTTTCGTTCTTGATTAATGAAAACATACTTGGCAAATGCTTTCGCTTCTGTTCGTCTTGCGACGATCCAAGAATTTCACCTCTAACGTCGCAATACGAATGCCCCCGCCTGTCCCTATTAATCATTACCTCGGGTTCCGAAAACCAACAAAATAGAACCGAGGTCCTATTCCATTATTCCATGCACACAGTATTCAGGCGGGCTTGCCTGCTTTAAGCACTCTAATTTGTTCAAAGTAAACGTGCCGGCCCACCGAGACACTCAATAAAGAGCACCCTGGTAGGATTTCAACGGGGTCCGCCTCGGGACGCACGAGCACGCACGAGGCGGTCGCACGCCTTCGGCTCGCCCCACCGGCAGGACGTCCCACGATACATGCCAGTTAAACACCGACGGGCGGTGAACCAACAGCGTGGGACACAAATCCAACTACGAGCTTTTTAACCGCAACAACTTTAATATACGCTATTGGAGCTGGAATTACCGCGGCTGCTGGCACCAGACTTGCCCTCCAATAGATACTCGTTAAAGGATTTAAAGTGTACTCATTCCGATTACGGGGCCTCGGATGAGTCCCGTATCGTTATTTTTCGTCACTACCTCCCCGTGCCGGGAGTGGGTAATTTGCGCGCCTGCTGCCTTCCTTGGATGTGGTAGCCGTTTCTCAGGCTCCCTCTCCGGAATCGAACCCTGATTCCCCGTTACCCGTTACAACCATGGTAGGCGCAGAACCTACCATCGACAGTTGATAAGGCAGACATTTGAAACATGCGTCGCCGGTACGAGGACCGTGCGATCAGCCCAAAGTTATTCAGAGTCACCAAGGCAAACGGACCGGACGAGCCGACCGATTGGTTTTGATCTAATAAAAGCGTCCCTTCCATCTCTGGTCGGGACTCTGTTTGCATGTATTAGCTCTAGAATTACCACAGTTATCCAAGTAACGTGGGTACGATCTAAGGAACCATAACTGATTTAATGAGCCATTCGCGGTTTCACCTTAATGCGGCTTGTACTGAGACATGCATGGCTTAATCTTTGAGACAAGCATATGACTACTGGCAGGATCAACCAGGGAGCTGCGTCAACTAGAGCTGAGCAGCCGGCCGCCCGGGAGTGTGTCCCGGAGGCCCGCGCGAACACGCAAGCGTCCGCTCAATTATTCCGCAAACAGGAGGAGGCTGGGCTCCCCTGCACGATACACCTCGAAACCCTCTCAGGTCCCGGCGGCGCGCAGCGCCGTCCTAAGTACTTGGTCGGGTTCGAGAGAGGCGCAATCGCCCGGAGATAGGCGAGTAGACGCTTTCAGTGCGACCACCCGTGCTCCCAACTGAGCTTGCCGCTGCCGACAGAGGCCCGGGAGCGTGCTGTCGTGGTGTTGCCGGCGGGAGACAACACGCGGCCACAAACAGTGGCCGGGCAGCTCCAACGCCAGCGCCACAGAGGGGCAGAGCCCCACTTGGGTGCCAAAGCGAACTCTCCCAGCACAGCGCACGCGCCAACACATCCGCACAGCTGCGATACAAACCACCTGCGAGAACCGCGGGGGCGACCGAGCAGCAGACGGCGTCGCGGCGCCGAGTGCCGGGCGGCGGCGCATCCTCAACGCACACAGTCCTCAATCGGACCAGCACACTGCAGATGTCCACCGCGCTTCGCACCGGGCCCGCGAGGACCCACTTTGGCCGCACGGCGCCGCGCGTTGGGTGCGCCGGCGCGCAGCTGCGCCGCCTGCCGCGTCCGTCGGCCGGCGCGCCTGCCACTGGGCGCCCCCACCAGCCGGCTGTAGCGCGTGCGCCCACGCAGCGCGCGGCCAGCACGCCGGGCGCTCCCCCCTCACCGGCCGGGGACGGTCCCACCCAGCCACCGCCGCGTATCGCTTCATACCCACATGCCCACTCACGTTCGTGGGTATGACGGGTGTCGCTGAAGCAACCAGTTAATACCTGTACCGATTGTCGCAATCAATGATTCACCTCCAGCGTATACAACCGCGCAACAACGGATTTCCAGTTCATTTGCGTAACTTGGGCAGCAAACGTAGACGTCCATCTACATTTGCAAATTCAGTGGGTCTTGCATGCCTGGATGATATGCGTCACGACACGCCACATCAGCCCACATACATGCTGCGACGTATGCACGAGAGAACACGTGGAAGGTGGCCCGCGTACGTATGCGAATGCCATTGCACAGCTGCGAAGCTCATTGAACACGCAAACTCCCGCCTGACGAACTAGAGGCGACAGGGGAGCGATATAAGTCTTACAGCAGTACACATTACAGTGGATAGCGGGACCATGTGGAACGTACGCACCACTCGCTAGATGTTGTGAGGGTACGCACCGTAACATGAATCAATACGCAGGACACCAGAGAGTGCGAGCACTGACCTATGTTGAGAGGGTTGCGATTAGGCAACGCTACATGAATGTTTCAATTCATATAACAATTACAGGTTAGGTTAGGGCGCAACGTGCGTTAGGTTAGGGCGCAACGTGCGTTAGGTTAGGGCGCAACGTAGGTTAGGTTAGGGCCCAACGTAGGTTAGGTTAGGGCCCAACGTAGGTTAGGTTAGGGCCCAACGTAGGTTAGGTTAGGGCCCAACGTAGGTTAGGTTAGGGCCCAACGTAGGTTAGGTTAGGGCCCAACGTAGGTTAGGTTAGGGCCCAACGTAGGTTAGGTTAGGGCCCAACGTAGGTTAGGTTAGGGCCCAACGTAGGTTAGGTTAGGGCCCAACGTAGGTTAGGTTAGGGCCCAACGTAGGTTAGGTTAGGGCCCAACGTAGGTTAGGTTAGGGCCCAACGTAGGTTAGGTTAGGGCCCAACGTAGGTTAGGTTAGGGCCCAACGTAGGTTAGGTTAGGGCCCAACGTAGGTTAGGTTAGGGCCCAACGTAGGTTAGGTTAGGGCCCAACGTAGGTTAGGTTAGGGCCCAACGTAGGTTAGGTTAGGGCCCAACGTAGGTTAGGTTAGGGCCCAACGTAGGTTAGGTTAGGGCCCAACGTAGGTTAGGTTAGGGCCCAACGTAGGTTAGGTTAGGGCCCAACGTAGGTTAGGTTAGGGCCCAACGTAGGTTAGGTTAGGGCCCAACGTAGGTTAGGTTAGGGCCCAACGTAGGTTAGGTTAGGGCCCAACGTAGGTTAGGTTAGGGCCCAACGTAGGTTAGGTTAGGGCCCAACGTAGGTTAGGTTAGGGCGCAACGTAGGTTAGGTTAGGGCGCAACGTAGGTTAGGTTAGGGCGCAACGTAGGTTAGGTTAGGGCGCAACGTAGGTTAGGTTAGGGCGCAACGTAGGTTAGGTTAGGGCGCAACGTAGGTTAGGTTAGGGCGCAACGTAGGTTAGGTTAGGGCGCAACGTAGGTTAGGTTAAGGCGCAACGTAGGTTAGGTTAAGGCGCAACGTAGGTTAGGTTAAGGCGCAACGTAGGTTAGGTTAAGGCGCAACGTAGGTTAGGTTAAGGCGCAACGTAGGTTAGGTTAAGGCGCAACGTAGGTTAGGTTAAGGCGCAACATAGGTTAGGTTAAGGCGCAACATAGGTTAGGTTAAGGCGCAACATAGGTTAGGTTAAGGCGCAACATAGGTTAGGTTAAGGCGCAACATAGGTTAGGTTAAGGCGCAACATGGGTTAGGTTAAGGGATGGTGTATGAGGGGGGGAGGGGACGAGGTTCGTTCATAGTGATGATGGTAAGTGGACGCCTGAGGCACCCTGAGATGTGTCACGTCAGGATGCACCTTTGGCTCAGGGGAGGTGGTGCGCCGGTTCCGTGGGTGTGGCAAGGGAGTGGCAGACCTGTGTCTTTCATTCCTGCCATTGCTTATATGCTGTGAGACACGCCAGTGTGGTGGTGTTGGCTGCACCCCTGTGTAGCACATGTGTGGGTGTTTGTGGCTTATCTGCGTAATGATGGTTGTTGGAAGAGTGAGATATTCTGTTTTTGGGGTGGACCTCCTGGTTTTGTTATCATAGTGTGAATGGTGTAATGTGGCGGAGAGGATGCACTGGATGTTGTTCCATGGTGGTGCTTAGATATTGTGTCTGTGTCTGTTACAGCCAGAGAGTAGTGTGTGATAGGGTGTCTCGGTGACGTGTAGTTCACATTGTGTGCACAGACTGTCAGCATGTATAGGGACAGTTGTATGTCGTATGTCATCTATATTCCGATGGCTCTGCATCTATTAGTTATCAGCGCCATGTATCAGTTTAATCTGGTTGCAGTCTCGTGGTGTTCTATCTCTGTACAGTAGTAGAGGTGCGACTGCACTACGTAGCTACCCCTTGCGGCAGCTTTCCCCGGTGTATGGCATATGATTATCAGCAATGAGTCGATTAGTGACAACTGGTCGTGTGACAACGTCACATGTCTGCGGGTGGGATACGCTACAACCTGCTTGTGGGTCAGGGCTCAGTAATGCTCTCCTCACACTGAGCGCTCGGACCGTCATTACCCGTCTGCGTGATATATTGCGGAGCGCTTTTAGCCATTGCCAGAGTCTTTGCGACTGCGAGTGCAACGCCCATGGGGACCGACATGGTTGGGGCGCTTCCTAGCTGATCGCTCAGCATCGGAATCCGTACTGTGAGCACGCAATCGCGCACAGACTTAGAGCA
>NC_064620.1:309816381-309821381 GCF_023898315.1 Schistocerca nitens
CCCACGATACATGCCAGTTAAACACCGACGGGCGGTGAACCAACAGCGTGGGACACAAATCCAACTACGAGCTTTTTAACCGCAACAACTTTAATATACGCTATTGGAGCTGGAATTACCGCGGCTGCTGGCACCAGACTTGCCCTCCAATAGATACTCGTTAAAGGATTTAAAGTGTACTCATTCCGATTACGGGGCCTCGGATGAGTCCCGTATCGTTATTTTTCGTCACTACCTCCCCGTGCCGGGAGTGGGTAATTTGCGCGCCTGCTGCCTTCCTTGGATGTGGTAGCCGTTTCTCAGGCTCCCTCTCCGGAATCGAACCCTGATTCCCCGTTACCCGTTACAACCATGGTAGGCGCAGAACCTACCATCGACAGTTGATAAGGCAGACATTTGAAAGATGCGTCGCCGGTACGAGGACCGTGCGATCAGCCCAAAGTTATTCAGAGTCACCAAGGCAAACGGACCGGACGAGCCGACCGATTGGTTTTGATCTAATAAAAGCGTCCCTTCCATCTCTGGTCGGGACTCTGTTTGCATGTATTAGCTCTAGAATTACCACAGTTATCCAAGTAACGTGGGTACGATCTAAGGAACCATAACTGATTTAATGAGCCATTCGCGGTTTCACCTTAATGCGGCTTGTACTGAGACATGCATGGCTTAATCTTTGAGACAAGCATATGACTACTGGCAGGATCAACCAGGGAGCTGCGTCAACTAGAGCTGAGCAGCCGGCCGCCCGGGAGTGTGTCCCGGAGGCCCGCGCGAACACGCAAGCGTCCGCTCAATTATTCCGCAAACAGGAGGAGGCTGGGCTCCCCTGCACGATACACCTCGAAACCCTCTCAGGTCCCGGCGGCGCGCAGCGCCGTCCTAAGTACTTGGTCGGGTTCGAGAGAGGCGCAATCGCCCGGAGATAGGCGAGTAGACGCTTTCAGTGCGACCACCCGTGCTCCCAACTGAGCTTGCCGCTGCCGACAGAGGCCCGGGAGCGTGCTGTCGTGGTGTTGCCGGCGGGAGACAACACGCGGCCACAAACAGTGGCCGGGCAGCTCCAACGCCAGCGCCACAGAGGGGCAGAGCCCCACTTGGGTGCCAAAGCGAACTCTCCCAGCACAGCGCACGCGCCAACACATCCGCACAGCTGCGATACAAACCACCTGCGAGAACCGCGGGGGCGACCGAGCAGCAGACGGCGTCGCGGCGCCGAGTGCCGGGCGGCGGCGCATCCTCAACGCACACAGTCCTCAATCGGACCAGCACACTGCAGATGTCCACCGCGCTTCGCACCGGGCCCGCGAGGACCCACTTTGGCCGCACGGCGCCGCGCGTTGGGTGCGCCGGCGCGCAGCTGCGCCGCCTGCCGCGTCCGTCGGCCGGCGCGCCTGCCACTGGGCGCCCCCACCAGCCGGCTGTAGCGCGTGCGCCCACGCAGCGCGCGGCCAGCACGCCGGGCGCTCCCCCCTCACCGGCCGGGGACGGTCCCACCCAGCCACCGCCGCGTATCGCTTCATACCCACATGCCCACTCACGTTCGTGGGTATGACGGGTGTCGCTGAAGCAACCAGTTAATACCTGTACCGATTGTCGCAATCAATGATTCACCTCCAGCGTATACAACCGCGCAACAACGGATTTCCAGTTCATTTGCGTAACTTGGGCAGCAAACGTAGACGTCCATCTACATTTGCAAATTCAGTGGGTCTTGCATGCCTGGATGATATGCGTCACGACACGCCACATCAGCCCACATACATGCTGCGACGTATGCACGAGAGAACACGTGGAAGGTGGCCCGCGTACGTATGCGAATGCCATTGCACAGCTGCGAAGCTCATTGAACACGCAAACTCCCGCCTGACGAACTAGAGGCGACAGGGGAGCGATATAAGTCTTACAGCAGTACACATTACAGTGGATAGCGGGACCATGTGGAACGTACGCACCACTCGCTAGATGTTGTGAGGGTACGCACCGTAACATGAATCAATACGCAGGACACCAGAGAGTGCGAGCACTGACCTATGTTGAGAGGGTTGCGATTAGGCAACGCTACATGAATGTTTCAATTCATATAACAATTACAGGTTAGGTTAGGGCGCAACGTGCGTTAGGTTAGGGCGCAACGTGCGTTAGGTTAGGGCGCAACGTAGGTTAGGTTAGGGCCCAACGTAGGTTAGGTTAGGGCCCAACGTAGGTTAGGTTAGGGCCCAACGTAGGTTAGGTTAGGGCCCAACGTAGGTTAGGTTAGGGCCCAACGTAGGTTAGGTTAGGGCCCAACGTAGGTTAGGTTAGGGCCCAACGTAGGTTAGGTTAGGGCCCAACGTAGGTTAGGTTAGGGCCCAACGTAGGTTAGGTTAGGGCCCAACGTAGGTTAGGTTAGGGCCCAACGTAGGTTAGGTTAGGGCCCAACGTAGGTTAGGTTAGGGCCCAACGTAGGTTAGGTTAGGGCCCAACGTAGGTTAGGTTAGGGCCCAACGTAGGTTAGGTTAGGGCCCAACGTAGGTTAGGTTAGGGCCCAACGTAGGTTAGGTTAGGGCCCAACGTAGGTTAGGTTAGGGCCCAACGTAGGTTAGGTTAGGGCCCAACGTAGGTTAGGTTAGGGCCCAACGTAGGTTAGGTTAGGGCCCAACGTAGGTTAGGTTAGGGCCCAACGTAGGTTAGGTTAGGGCCCAACGTAGGTTAGGTTAGGGCCCAACGTAGGTTAGGTTAGGGCCCAACGTAGGTTAGGTTAGGGCCCAACGTAGGTTAGGTTAGGGCCCAACGTAGGTTAGGTTAGGGCCCAACGTAGGTTAGGTTAGGGCCCAACGTAGGTTAGGTTAGGGCCCAACGTAGGTTAGGTTAGGGCCCAACGTAGGTTAGGTTAGGGCCCAACGTAGGTTAGGTTAGGGCGCAACGTAGGTTAGGTTAGGGCGCAACGTAGGTTAGGTTAGGGCGCAACGTAGGTTAGGTTAGGGCGCAACGTAGGTTAGGTTAGGGCGCAACGTAGGTTAGGTTAGGGCGCAACGTAGGTTAGGTTAGGGCGCAACGTAGGTTAGGTTAGGGCGCAACGTAGGTTAGGTTAGGGCGCAACGTAGGTTAGGTTAAGGCGCAACGTAGGTTAGGTTAAGGCGCAACATAGGTTAGGTTAAGGCGCAACATAGGTTAGGTTAAGGCGCAACATAGGTTAGGTTAAGGCGCAACATAGGTTAGGTTAAGGCGCAACATAGGTTAGGTTAAGGCGCAACATAGGTTAGGTTAAGGCGCAACATAGGTTAGGTTAAGGCGCAACATAGGTTAGGTTAAGGCGCAACATAGGTTAGGTTAAGGCGCAACATAGGTTAGGTTAAGGCGCAACATGGGTTAGGTTAAGGGATGGTGTATGAGGGGGGGAGGGGACGAGGTTCGTTCATAGTGATGATGGTAAGTGGACGCCTGAGGCACCCTGAGATGTGTCACGTCAGGATGCACCTTTGGCTCAGGGGAGGTGGTGCGCCGGTTCCGTGGGTGTGGCAAGGGAGTGGCAGACCTGTGTCTTTCATTCCTGCCATTGCTTATATGCTGTGAGACACGCCAGTGTGGTGGTGTTGGCTGCACCCCTGTGTAGCACATGTGTGGGTGTTTGTGGCTTATCTGCGTAATGATGGTTGTTGGAAGAGTGAGATATTCTGTTTTTGGGGTGGACCTCCTGGTTTTGTTATCATAGTGTGAATGGTGTAATGTGGCGGAGAGGATGCACTGGATGTTGTTCCATGGTGGTGCTTAGATATTGTGTCTGTGTCTGTTACAGCCAGAGAGTAGTGTGTGATAGGGTGTCTCGGTGACGTGTAGTTCACATTGTGTGCACAGACTGTCAGCATGTATAGGGACAGTTGTATGTCGTATGTCATCTATATTCCGATGGCTCTGCATCTATTAGTTATCAGCGCCATGTATCAGTTTAATCTGGTTGCAGTCTCGTGGTGTTCTATCTCTGTACAGTAGTAGAGGTGCGACTGCACTACGTAGCTACCCCTTGCGGCAGCTTTCCCCGGTGTATGGCATATGATTATCAGCAATGAGTCGATTAGTGACAACTGGTCGTGTGACAACGTCACATGTCTGCGGGTGGGATACGCTACAACCTGCTTGTGGGTCAGGGCTCAGTAATGCTCTCCTCACACTGAGCGCTCGGACCGTCATTACCCGTCTGCGTGATATATTGCGGAGCGCTTTTAGCCATTGCCAGAGTCTTTGCGACTGCGAGTGCAACGCCCATGGGGACCGACATGGTTGGGGCGCTTCCTAGCTGATCGCTCAGCATCGGAATCCGTACTGTGAGCACGCAATCGCGCACAGACTTAGAGCATGTGTAGGGACAGCGGGAATTTCGCATCTTGGATAAAACGCTTCATGAAACGGATGATATAGGGGTGGATTGCAACTTACGACTGCGAGAAAAGTCCGCCGTTCATCCGCTGGAGTTGCAATTTGGGCAGGTGACGTGAGGCACGTACGGGGGCGGGTGGCGTGATTGTCGGTGGACGACGTCGTGCGGCGCAGGGACTGGCGTTGGTGCTCTTGTGGTGGACAGTGGATGCAGGCTTTGTGGGTGGGGTCGGGAAACGGGTACTGTGCGCCCATCGCCGTCGTAGTCAGCTTGGCGTCGCATAGATGGCGGTACTGTTTTTGTGGTGCGATCGACATGGTGGTTGTAGTGCTGTCGGATGCGCGTAGATGGGGCTATTGCATGTGGTTTCGTCGTGTTTTCATAGATGGCGATGCTGTGTTTTGGCACTATGGTTGGCGTGGTGTCATTGCATTCCTGTAGATGGCGGTGTCGTGTCGTGTCTGGGCTGGGCTGGATGTCCATGTAGTTTCGTCACATTGCCAGAGATGGCATTCGTGTGCCTGTGGGTCGCATTGTCAACGGCGTCCCACAGAGGGCGGTATGGTGTCTGCACCAAATAGACGCCCTAGTGGCCTGGCTATTTCACAGGTGGCGCTGTCGTATCTCACATACGTCGGTGTGCTGC
>NC_064620.1:309828881-309831381 GCF_023898315.1 Schistocerca nitens
TAATCTTTGAGACAAGCATATGACTACTGGCAGGATCAACCAGGGAGCTGCGTCAACTAGAGCTGAGCAGCCGGCCGCCCGGGAGTGTGTCCCGGAGGCCGGCGCGAACACGCAAGCGTCCGCTCAATTATTCCGCAAACAGGAGGAGGCTGGGCTCCCCTGCACGATACACCTCGAAACCCTCTCAGGTCCCGGCGGCGCGCAGCGCCGTCCTAAGTACTTGGTCGGGTTCGAGAGAGGCGCAATCGCCCGGAGATAGGCGAGTAGACGCTTTCAGTGCGACCACCCGTGCTCCCAACTGAGCTTGCCGCTGCCGACAGAGGCCCGGGAGCGTGCTGTCGTGGTGTTGCCGGCGGGAGACAACACGCGGCCACAAACAGTGGCCGGGCAGCTCCAACGCCAGCGCCACAGAGGGGCAGAGCCCCACTTGGGTGCCAAAGCGAACTCTCCCAGCACAGCGCACGCGCCAACACATCCGCACAGCTGCGATACAAACCACCTGCGAGAACCGCGGGGGCGACCGAGCAGCAGACGGCGTCGCGGCGCCGAGTGCCGGGCGGCGGCGCATCCTCAACGCACACAGTCCTCAATCGGACCAGCACACTGCAGATGTCCACCGCGCTTCGCACCGGGCCCGCGAGGACCCACTTTGGCCGCACGGCGCCGCGCGTTGGGTGCGCCGGCGCGCAGCTGCGCCGCCTGCCGCGTCCGTCGGCCGGCGCGCCTGCCACTGGGCGCCCCCACCAGCCGGCTGTAGCGCGTGCGCCCACGCAGCGCGCGGCCAGCACGCCGGGCGCTCCCCCCTCACCGGCCGGGGACGGTCCCACCCAGCCACCGCCGCGTATCGCTTCATACCCACATGCCCACTCACGTTCGTGGGTATGACGGGTGTCGCTGAAGCAACCAGTTAATACCTGTACCGATTGTCGCAATCAATGATTCACCTCCAGCGTATACAACCGCGCAACAACGGATTTCCAGTTCATTTGCGTAACTTGGGCAGCAAACGTAGACGTCCATCTACATTTGCAAATTCAGTGGGTCTTGCATGCCTGGATGATATGCGTCACGACACGCCACATCAGCCCACATACATGCTGCGACGTATGCACGAGAGAACACGTGGAAGGTGGCCCGCGTACGTATGCGAATGCCATTGCACAGCTGCGAAGCTCATTGAACACGCAAACTCCCGCCTGACGAACTAGAGGCGACAGGGGAGCGATATAAGTCTTACAGCAGTACACATTACAGTGGATAGCGGGACCATGTGGAACGTACGCACCACTCGCTAGATGTTGTGAGGGTACGCACCGTAACATGAATCAATACGCAGGACACCAGAGAGTGCGAGCACTGACCTATGTTGAGAGGGTTGCGATTAGGCAACGCTACATGAATGTTTCAATTCATATAACAATTACAGGTTAGGTTAGGGCGCAACGTGCGTTAGGTTAGGGCGCAACGTGCGTTAGGTTAGGGCGCAACGTAGGTTAGGTTAGGGCCCAACGTAGGTTAGGTTAGGGCCCAACGTAGGTTAGGTTAGGGCCCAACGTAGGTTAGGTTAGGGCCCAACGTAGGTTAGGTTAGGGCCCAACGTAGGTTAGGTTAGGGCCCAACGTAGGTTAGGTTAGGGCCCAACGTAGGTTAGGTTAGGGCCCAACGTAGGTTAGGTTAGGGCCCAACGTAGGTTAGGTTAGGGCCCAACGTAGGTTAGGTTAGGGCCCAACGTAGGTTAGGTTAGGGCCCAACGTAGGTTAGGTTAGGGCCCAACGTAGGTTAGGTTAGGGCCCAACGTAGGTTAGGTTAGGGCCCAACGTAGGTTAGGTTAGGGCCCAACGTAGGTTAGGTTAGGGCCCAACGTAGGTTAGGTTAGGGCCCAACGTAGGTTAGGTTAGGGCCCAACGTAGGTTAGGTTAGGGCCCAACGTAGGTTAGGTTAGGGCCCAACGTAGGTTAGGTTAGGGCCCAACGTAGGTTAGGTTAGGGCCCAACGTAGGTTAGGTTAGGGCCCAACGTAGGTTAGGTTAGGGCCCAACGTAGGTTAGGTTAGGGCCCAACGTAGGTTAGGTTAGGGCCCAACGTAGGTTAGGTTAGGGCCCAACGTAGGTTAGGTTAGGGCCCAACGTAGGTTAGGTTAGGGCCCAACGTAGGTTAGGTTAGGGCCCAACGTAGGTTAGGTTAGGGCGCAACGTAGGTTAGGTTAGGGCGCAACGTAGGTTAGGTTAGGGCGCAACGTAGGTTAGGTTAGGGCGCAACGTAGGTTAGGTTAGGGCGCAACGTAGGTTAGGTTAGGGCGCAACGTAGGTTAGGTTAGGGCGCAACGTAGGTTAGGTTAGGGCGCAACGTAGGTTAGGTTAGGGCGCAACGTAGGTTAGGTTAGGGCGCAACGTAGGTTAGGTTAGGGCGCAACGTAGGTTAGGTTAAGGCGCAACGTAGGTTAGGTTAAGGCGCAACGTAGGTTAGGTTAAGGCGCAACGTAGGTTAGGTTAAGGCGCAAC
>NC_064620.1:309838881-309843881 GCF_023898315.1 Schistocerca nitens
CCAGTCCGAAGACCTCACTAAATCATTCAATCGGTAGTAGCGACGGGCGGTGTGTACAAAGGGCAGGGACGTAATCAACGCGAGCTTATGACTCGCGCTTACTGGGAATTCCTCGTTCATGGGGAACAATTGCAAGCCCCAATCCCTAGCACGAAGGAGGTTCAGCGGGTTACCCCGACCTTTCGGCCTAGGAAGACACGCTGATTCCTTCAGTGTAGCGCGCGTGCGGCCCTGAACATCTAAGGGCATCACAGACCTGTTATTGCTCAATCTCGTGCGGCTAGAAGCCGCCTGTCCCTCTAAGAAGAAAAGTAATCGCTGACAGCACGAAGGATGTCACGCGACTAGTTAGCAGGCTAGAGTCTCGTTCGTTATCGGAATTAACCAGACAAATCGCTCCACCAACTAAGAACGGCCATGCACCACCACCCACCGAATCAAGAAAGAGCTATCAATCTGTCAATCCTTCCGGTGTCCGGGCCTGGTGAGGTTTCCCGTGTTGAGTCAAATTAAGCCGCAGGCTCCACTCCTGGTGGTGCCCTTCCGTCAATTCCTTTAAGTTTCAGCTTTGCAACCATACTTCCCCCGGAACCCAAAAGCTTTGGTTTCCCGGAGGCTGCCCGCCGAGTCATCGGAGGAACTGCGGCGGATCGCTGGCTGGCATCGTTTATGGTTAGAACTAGGGCGGTATCTGATCGCCTTCGAACCTCTAACTTTCGTTCTTGATTAATGAAAACATACTTGGCAAATGCTTTCGCTTCTGTTCGTCTTGCGACGATCCAAGAATTTCACCTCTAACGTCGCAATACGAATGCCCCCGCCTGTCCCTATTAATCATTACCTCGGGTTCCGAAAACCAACAAAATAGAACCGAGGTCCTATTCCATTATTCCATGCACACAGTATTCAGGCGGGCTTGCCTGCTTTAAGCACTCTAATTTGTTCAAAGTAAACGTGCCGGCCCACCGAGACACTCAATAAAGAGCACCCTGGTAGGATTTCAACGGGGTCCGCCTCGGGACGCACGAGCACGCACGAGGCGGTCGCACGCCTTCGGCTCGCCCCACCGGCAGGACGTCCCACGATACATGCCAGTTAAACACCGACGGGCGGTGAACCAACAGCGTGGGACACAAATCCAACTACGAGCTTTTTAACCGCAACAACTTTAATATACGCTATTGGAGCTGGAATTACCGCGGCTGCTGGCACCAGACTTGCCCTCCAATAGATACTCGTTAAAGGATTTAAAGTGTACTCATTCCGATTACGGGGCCTCGGATGAGTCCCGTATCGTTATTTTTCGTCACTACCTCCCCGTGCCGGGAGTGGGTAATTTGCGCGCCTGCTGCCTTCCTTGGATGTGGTAGCCGTTTCTCAGGCTCCCTCTCCGGAATCGAACCCTGATTCCCCGTTACCCGTTACAACCATGGTAGGCGCAGAACCTACCATCGACAGTTGATAAGGCAGACATTTGAAAGATGCGTCGCCGGTACGAGGACCGTGCGATCAGCCCAAAGTTATTCAGAGTCACCAAGGCAAACGGACCGGACGAGCCGACCGATTGGTTTTGATCTAATAAAAGCGTCCCTTCCATCTCTGGTCGGGACTCTGTTTGCATGTATTAGCTCTAGAATTACCACAGTTATCCAAGTAACGTGGGTACGATCTAAGGAACCATAACTGATTTAATGAGCCATTCGCGGTTTCACCTTAATGCGGCTTGTACTGAGACATGCATGGCTTAATCTTTGAGACAAGCATATGACTACTGGCAGGATCAACCAGGGAGCTGCGTCAACTAGAGCTGAGCAGCCGGCCGCCCGGGAGTGTGTCCCGGAGGCCCGCGCGAACACGCAAGCGTCCGCTCAATTATTCCGCAAACAGGAGGAGGCTGGGCTCCCCTGCACGATACACCTCGAAACCCTCTCAGGTCCCGGCGGCGCGCAGCGCCGTCCTAAGTACTTGGTCGGGTTCGAGAGAGGCGCAATCGCCCGGAGATAGGCGAGTAGACGCTTTCAGTGCGACCACCCGTGCTCCCAACTGAGCTTGCCGCTGCCGACAGAGGCCCGGGAGCGTGCTGTCGTGGTGTTGCCGGCGGGAGACAACACGCGGCCACAAACAGTGGCCGGGCAGCTCCAACGCCAGCGCCACAGAGGGGCAGAGCCCCACTTGGGTGCCAAAGCGAACTCTCCCAGCACAGCGCACGCGCCAACACATCCGCACAGCTGCGATACAAACCACCTGCGAGAACCGCGGGGGCGACCGAGCAGCAGACGGCGTCGCGGCGCCGAGTGCCGGGCGGCGGCGCATCCTCAACGCACACAGTCCTCAATCGGACCAGCACACTGCAGATGTCCACCGCGCTTCGCACCGGGCCCGCGAGGACCCACTTTGGCCGCACGGCGCCGCGCGTTGGGTGCGCCGGCGCGCAGCTGCGCCGCCTGCCGCGTCCGTCGGCCGGCGCGCCTGCCACTGGGCGCCCCCACCAGCCGGCTGTAGCGCGTGCGCCCACGCAGCGCGCGGCCAGCACGCCGGGCGCTCCCCCCTCACCGGCCGGGGACGGTCCCACCCAGCCACCGCCGCGTATCGCTTCATACCCACATGCCCACTCACGTTCGTGGGTATGACGGGTGTCGCTGAAGCAACCAGTTAATACCTGTACCGATTGTCGCAATCAATGATTCACCTCCAGCGTATACAACCGCGCAACAACGGATTTCCAGTTCATTTGCGTAACTTGGGCAGCAAACGTAGACGTCCATCTACATTTGCAAATTCAGTGGGTCTTGCATGCCTGGATGATATGCGTCACGACACGCCACATCAGCCCACATACATGCTGCGACGTATGCACGAGAGAACACGTGGAAGGTGGCCCGCGTACGTATGCGAATGCCATTGCACAGCTGCGAAGCTCATTGAACACGCAAACTCCCGCCTGACGAACTAGAGGCGACAGGGGAGCGATATAAGTCTTACAGCAGTACACATTACAGTGGATAGCGGGACCATGTGGAACGTACGCACCACTCGCTAGATGTTGTGAGGGTACGCACCGTAACATGAATCAATACGCAGGACACCAGAGAGTGCGAGCACTGACCTATGTTGAGAGGGTTGCGATTAGGCAACGCTACATGAATGTTTCAATTCATATAACAATTACAGGTTAGGTTAGGGCGCAACGTGCGTTAGGTTAGGGCGCAACGTGCGTTAGGTTAGGGCGCAACGTAGGTTAGGTTAGGGCCCAACGTAGGTTAGGTTAGGGCCCAACGTAGGTTAGGTTAGGGCCCAACGTAGGTTAGGTTAGGGCCCAACGTAGGTTAGGTTAGGGCCCAACGTAGGTTAGGTTAGGGCCCAACGTAGGTTAGGTTAGGGCCCAACGTAGGTTAGGTTAGGGCCCAACGTAGGTTAGGTTAGGGCCCAACGTAGGTTAGGTTAGGGCCCAACGTAGGTTAGGTTAGGGCCCAACGTAGGTTAGGTTAGGGCCCAACGTAGGTTAGGTTAGGGCCCAACGTAGGTTAGGTTAGGGCCCAACGTAGGTTAGGTTAGGGCCCAACGTAGGTTAGGTTAGGGCCCAACGTAGGTTAGGTTAGGGCCCAACGTAGGTTAGGTTAGGGCCCAACGTAGGTTAGGTTAGGGCCCAACGTAGGTTAGGTTAGGGCCCAACGTAGGTTAGGTTAGGGCCCAACGTAGGTTAGGTTAGGGCCCAACGTAGGTTAGGTTAGGGCCCAACGTAGGTTAGGTTAGGGCCCAACGTAGGTTAGGTTAGGGCCCAACGTAGGTTAGGTTAGGGCCCAACGTAGGTTAGGTTAGGGCCCAACGTAGGTTAGGTTAGGGCCCAACGTAGGTTAGGTTAGGGCGCAACGTAGGTTAGGTTAGGGCGCAACGTAGGTTAGGTTAGGGCGCAACGTAGGTTAGGTTAGGGCGCAACGTAGGTTAGGTTAGGGCGCAACGTAGGTTAGGTTAGGGCGCAACGTAGGTTAGGTTAGGGCGCAACGTAGGTTAGGTTAGGGCGCAACGTAGGTTAGGTTAGGGCGCAACGTAGGTTAGGTTAGGGCGCAACGTAGGTTAGGTTAGGGCGCAACGTAGGTTAGGTTAGGGCGCAACGTAGGTTAGGTTAGGGCGCAACGTAGGTTAGGTTAGGGCGCAACGTAGGTTAGGTTAAGGCGCAACGTAGGTTAGGTTAAGGCGCAACGTAGGTTAGGTTAAGGCGCAACATAGGTTAGGTTAAGGCGCAACATAGGTTAGGTTAAGGCGCAACATAGGTTAGGTTAAGGCGCAACATAGGTTAGGTTAAGGCGCAACATAGGTTAGGTTAAGGCGCAACATAGGTTAGGTTAAGGCGCAACATGGGTTAGGTTAAGGGATGGTGTATGAGGGGGGGAGGGGACGAGGTTCGTTCATAGTGATGATGGTAAGTGGACGCCTGAGGCACCCTGAGATGTGTCACGTCAGGATGCACCTTTGGCTCAGGGGAGGTGGTGCGCCGGTTCCGTGGGTGTGGCAAGGGAGTGGCAGACCTGTGTCTTTCATTCCTGCCATTGCTTATATGCTGTGAGACACGCCAGTGTGGTGGTGTTGGCTGCACCCCTGTGTAGCACATGTGTGGGTGTTTGTGGCTTATCTGCGTAATGATGGTTGTTGGAAGAGTGAGATATTCTGTTTTTGGGGTGGACCTCCTGGTTTTGTTATCATAGTGTGAATGGTGTAATGTGGCGGAGAGGATGCACTGGATGTTGTTCCATGGTGGTGCTTAGATATTGTGTCTGTGTCTGTTACAGCCAGAGAGTAGTGTGTGATAGGGTGTCTCGGTGACGTGTAGTTCACATTGTGTGCACAGACTGTCAGCATGTATAGGGACAGTTGTATGTCGTATGTCATCTATATTCCGATGGCTCTGCATCTATTAGTTATCAGCGCCATGTATCAGTTTAATCTGGTTGCAGTCTCGTGGTGTTCTATCTCTGTACAGTAGTAGAGGTGCGACTGCACTA
>NC_064620.1:309851381-309853324 GCF_023898315.1 Schistocerca nitens
AAACATACTTGGCAAATGCTTTCGCTTCTGTTCGTCTTGCGACGATCCAAGAATTTCACCTCTAACGTCGCAATACGAATGCCCCCGCCTGTCCCTATTAATCATTACCTCGGGTTCCGAAAACCAACAAAATAGAACCGAGGTCCTATTCCATTATTCCATGCACACAGTATTCAGGCGGGCTTGCCTGCTTTAAGCACTCTAATTTGTTCAAAGTAAACGTGCCGGCCCACCGAGACACTCAATAAAGAGCACCCTGGTAGGATTTCAACGGGGTCCGCCTCGGGACGCACGAGCACGCACGAGGCGGTCGCACGCCTTCGGCTCGCCCCACCGGCAGGACGTCCCACGATACATGCCAGTTAAACACCGACGGGCGGTGAACCAACAGCGTGGGACACAAATCCAACTACGAGCTTTTTAACCGCAACAACTTTAATATACGCTATTGGAGCTGGAATTACCGCGGCTGCTGGCACCAGACTTGCCCTCCAATAGATACTCGTTAAAGGATTTAAAGTGTACTCATTCCGATTACGGGGCCTCGGATGAGTCCCGTATCGTTATTTTTCGTCACTACCTCCCCGTGCCGGGAGTGGGTAATTTGCGCGCCTGCTGCCTTCCTTGGATGTGGTAGCCGTTTCTCAGGCTCCCTCTCCGGAATCGAACCCTGATTCCCCGTTACCCGTTACAACCATGGTAGGCGCAGAACCTACCATCGACAGTTGATAAGGCAGACATTTGAAAGATGCGTCGCCGGTACGAGGACCGTGCGATCAGCCCAAAGTTATTCAGAGTCACCAAGGCAAACGGACCGGACGAGCCGACCGATTGGTTTTGATCTAATAAAAGCGTCCCTTCCATCTCTGGTCGGGACTCTGTTTGCATGTATTAGCTCTAGAATTACCACAGTTATCCAAGTAACGTGGGTACGATCTAAGGAACCATAACTGATTTAATGAGCCATTCGCGGTTTCACCTTAATGCGGCTTGTACTGAGACATGCATGGCTTAATCTTTGAGACAAGCATATGACTACTGGCAGGATCAACCAGGGAGCTGCGTCAACTAGAGCTGAGCAGCCGGCCGCCCGGGAGTGTGTCCCGGAGGCCCGCGCGAACACGCAAGCGTCCGCTCAATTATTCCGCAAACAGGAGGAGGCTGGGCTCCCCTGCACGATACACCTCGAAACCCTCTCAGGTCCCGGCGGCGCGCAGCGCCGTCCTAAGTACTTGGTCGGGTTCGAGAGAGGCGCAATCGCCCGGAGATAGGCGAGTAGACGCTTTCAGTGCGACCACCCGTGCTCCCAACTGAGCTTGCCGCTGCCGACAGAGGCCCGGGAGCGTGCTGTCGTGGTGTTGCCGGCGGGAGACAACACGCGGCCACAAACAGTGGCCGGGCAGCTCCAACGCCAGCGCCACAGAGGGGCAGAGCCCCACTTGGGTGCCAAAGCGAACTCTCCCAGCACAGCGCACGCGCCAACACATCCGCACAGCTGCGATACAAACCACCTGCGAGAACCGCGGGGGCGACCGAGCAGCAGACGGCGTCGCGGCGCCGAGTGCCGGGCGGCGGCGCATCCTCAACGCACACAGTCCTCAATCGGACCAGCACACTGCAGATGTCCACCGCGCTTCGCACCGGGCCCGCGAGGACCCACTTTGGCCGCACGGCGCCGCGCGTTGGGTGCGCCGGCGCGCAGCTGCGCCGCCTGCCGCGTCCGTCGGCCGGCGCGCCTGCCACTGGGCGCCCCCACCAGCCGGCTGTAGCGCGTGCGCCCACGCAGCGCGCGGCCAGCACGCCGGGCGCTCCCCCCTCACCGGCCGGGGACGGTCCCACCCAGCCACCGCCGCGTATCGCTTCATACCCACATGCCCACTCACGTTCGTGGGTATGACGGGTGTCGCTGAAGCAACCAGTTAATACCTGTACCGATTGTCGCA
>NC_064620.1:309853824-309856324 GCF_023898315.1 Schistocerca nitens
GGCCCAACGTAGGTTAAGGTTAGGGCCCCACGTAGGTTAAGGTTTAGGCCCAACGTAGTGTTCGGTAAGGGCCCAACGATAGGTCTAGGTTAGGGCCCAACGTAGGTTAGGTAGGGCCCAACGGGCGTAGGTTATGTCGGGCAACAGTAGGTTAGGGTTAAGGGCCCAACGATAGGTTAGGTTAGGGCCAACGTAGGTTAGGTTAGGGCCCAACGTAGGTTAGGTTAGGGCCCAACGTAGGTTAGGTTAAGGCGCAACGTAGGTTAGGTTAAGGCGCCAACGTAGGTTAGGTTAGGGCGCAACGTAGGTTAGGTTAGGCGCAACGTAGGTTAGGTTAAGGCGCAACGTAGGTTAGGTTAAGGCGCAACGTAGGTTAGGTTAAGGCGCAACGTAGGTTAGGTTAAGGCGCAACGTTAGGTTAGGTTAAGGCGCAACGTAGGTTAGAGTTAAGGCGCAACGTAGGTTAGGTTAAGGCGCAACGTAGGTTAGGTTAAGGCGCAACGTAGGTTAGGTTAAGGCGCAACATAGGTTAGGTTAAGGCGCAACATAGGTTAGGTTAAGGCGCAACATAGGCTAGGTTAAGGCGCAACATAGGTTAGGTTAAGGCGCAACATAGGTTAGGTTAAGGCGCAACATAGGTTAGGTTAAGGCGCAACATAGGCTTAGGTTAAAGGGCGCAACATAGGACTAGGTTAAGGCGCAACATAGGTTAGGTTAAGGCGCAACATAGGTTAGGTTAAGGCGCAACATAGGTTAGGTCAAGGCGCAACATAAGGTTAGGTTAAGGCGCAACATAGGTTAGGTTAAGGCGCAACATAGGTTAGGTTAAGGCGCAACATAGGTTAGGTTAAGGCGCAACATAGGTTAGGTTAAGGCGCAACATAGGTTAGGTTAAGGCGCAACATAGGTTAGGGTAAGGCGCAACATAGGTTAGGTAAGGCGCCAACATAGGTTAGGTTAAGGCGCAACATAGGTTAGGTTAAGGCGCAACATAGGTTAGGTTAAGGCGCAACATAGGTTAGGTTAAGGCGCAACATAGGTTAGGTTAAGGCTTGCAACATAGGTTAGGTTAAGGGATGGTGTATGAGGGGGGGAGGGGACGAGTTCGTTCATAGTGATGATGGTAAGTGGACGCCTGAGGCACCCTGAGATGTGTCACGTCAGGGATGCACCTTTGGCTCAGGGGAGGTGGTGCGCCGGTTCTGTGGGTGTGGCAAGGGAGTGGCAGACCCTGTGTCTTTCATTTCTGCCATTGCTATATGCTGTGAGACACGCCAGTGTGGTGGTGTTGGCTGCACCCCTGTGTAGCACATGTGTGGGTGGTTTGTGGCTTATCTGCCGTAATGATGGTTGTTGAAGTGTGAGATATTCTGTTTTTGGGGTGGACCTCCTGGTTTTGTTATCATAGTGTGAATGGTGTAATGTGGCGGAGAGGATGCACTGGATGTTGTTCCATGGTGTGTGCTTAGATATTGTGTCTGTTACAGCCAGAGAGTAGTGTGTGATAGGGGTGTCTGGGTGACGTGTAGTTCACATTGTGTGCACAGACTGTCAGCATGTATAGGGACAGTTGTATGTCGTATGTCATCTATATTCCGATGGCTCTGCATCTATTAGTTATCAGCTCCATGTATCAGTTTAATCTGGTTGCAGTCTCGTGTGTTCTATATCTCTGTACAGTAGTAGAGGTGCGACTGCACTACGTAGCTACCCCTTGCGGCAGCTTTCCCCGGTGTATGGCATATGATTATCAGCAATGAGTCGATTAGTGACAACTGGTCGTGTGACAACGTCACATGTCTGCGGGTGGGATACGCTACAACCTGCTTGTGGGTCAGGGCTCAGTAATGCTCTCCTCACACTGAGCGCTCGGACCGTCATTACCCGTCTGCGTGATATATTGCGGAGCGCTTTTAGCCATTGCCAGAGTCTTTGCGACTGCGAGTGCAACGCCCATGGGGACCGATATGGTAGGGGCGCTTCCTAGCTGATCGCTCAGCATCGGAATCCGTACTGTGAGCACGCAATCGCGCACAGACTTAGAGCATGTGTAGGGACAGCGGGAATTTCGCATCTTGGATAAAACGCTTCATGAAACGGATGATATAGGGGTGGATTGCAACTTACGACTGCGAGAAAAGTCCGCCGTTCATCCGCTGGAGTTGCAATTTGGCAGGTGACGTGAGGCACGTACGGGGCGGGGTGGCGTGATTGTCGGTGGACGACGTCGTGCGGCGCAGGGACTGGCGTTGGTGCTCTTGTGGTGGACAGTGGATGCAGGCTTTGTGGGTGGGGTCGGGAAACGGGTACTGTGGGCCCATCGCCGTCGTAGTCAGCTTGGCGTCGCATAGATGGCGGTACTGTTTTTGTGGTGCGATCGACATGGTGGTTCTAGTGCTGTCGGATGCGCGTAGATGGGGCTATTGCATGTGGTTTCGTCGTGTTTTCATAGATGGCGATGCTGTGTTTTGGCACTAATGGTTGGCGTGGTGTCATTGCA
>NC_064620.1:309863824-309866324 GCF_023898315.1 Schistocerca nitens
CACCAAGGCAAACGGACCGGACGAGCCGACCGATTGGTTTTGATCTAATAAAAGCGTCCCTTCCACCTCTGGTCGGGACTCTGTTTGCATGTATTAGCTCTAGAATTACCACAGTTATCCAAGTAACGTGGGTACGATCTAAGGAACCATAACTGATTTAATGAGCCATTCGCGGTTTCACCTTAATGCGGCTTGTACTGAGACATGCATGGCTTAATCTTTGAGACAAGCATATGACTACTGGCAGGATCAACCAGGGAGCTGCGTCAACTAGAGCTGAGCAGCCGGCCGCCCGGGAGTGTGTCCCGGAGGCCCGCGCGAACACGCAAGCGTCCGCTCAATTATTCCGCAAACAGGAGGAGGCTGGGCTCCCCTGCACGATACACCTCGAAACCCTCTCAGGTCCCGGCGGCGCGCAGCGCCGTCCTAAGTACTTGGTCGGGTTCGAGAGAGGCGCAATCGCCCGGAGATAGGCGAGTAGACGCTTTCAGTGCGACCACCCGTGCTCCCAACTGAGCTTGCCGCTGCCGACAGAGGCCCGGGAGCGTGCTGTCGTGGTGTTGCCGGCGGGAGACAACACGCGGCCACAAACAGTGGCCGGGCAGCTCCAACGCCAGCGCCACAGAGGGGCAGAGCCCCACTTGGGTGCCAAAGCGAACTCTCCCAGCACAGCGCACGCGCCAACACATCCGCACAGCTGCGATACAAACCACCTGCGAGAACCGCGGGGGCGACCGAGCAGCAGACGGCGTCGCGGCGCCGAGTGCCGGGCGGCGGCGCATCCTCAACGCACACAGTCCTCAATCGGACCAGCACACTGCAGATGTCCACCGCGCTTCGCACCGTGCCCGCGAGGACCCACTTTGGCCGCACGGCGCCGCGCGCTGGGTGCGCCGGCGCGCAGCTGCGCCGCCTGCCGCGTCCGTCGGCCGGCGCGCCTGCCACTGGGCGCCCCCACCAGCCGGCTGTAGCGCGTGCGCCCACGCAGCGCGCGGCCAGCACGCCGGGCGCTCCCCCCTCACCGGCCGGGGACGGTCCCACCCAGCCACCGCCGCGTATCGCTTCATACCCACATGCCCACTCACGTTCGTGGGTATGACGGGTGTCGCTGAAGCAACCAGTTAATACCTGTACCGATTTTCGCAATCAATGATTCACCTCCAGCGTAAACAACCGCGCAACAACGGATTTCCGGTTCATTTGCGTAACTTGGGCAGCAAACGTAGACGTCCATCTACATTTGCAAATTCAGTGGGTCTTGCATGCCTGGATGATATGCGTCACGACACGCCACATCAGCCCACATACATGCTGCGACGTATGCACGAGAGAACACGTGGAAGGTGGCCCGCGTACGTATGCGAATGCCATTGCACAGCTGCGAAGCTCATTGAACACGCAAACTCCCGCCTGACGAACTAGAGGCGACAGGGGGGCGATATACGTCTTACAGCAGTACACATTACAGTGGATAGCGGGACCATGTGGAACGTACGCAACACTCGCTAGATGTTGTGAGGGTACGCACCGTAACATGAATCAATACGCAGGACACCAGAGAGTGCGAGCACTGACCTATGTTGAGAGGGTTGCGATTAGGCAACGCTACATGAATGTTTCAATTCATATAACAATTACAGGTCAGGTTAGGGCCCAACGTAGGTTAGGTTAGGGCCCAACGTAGGTTAGGTTAGGGCCCAACGTAGGTTAGGTTAGGGCCCAACGTAGGTTAGGTTAGGGCCCAACGTAGGTTAGGTTAGGGCCCAACGTAGGTTAGGTTAGGGCCCAACGTAGGTTAGGTTAGGGCCCAACGTAGGTTAGGTTAGGGCCCAACGTAGGTTAGGTTAGGGCCCAACGTAGGTTAGGTTAGGGCCCAACGTAGGTTAGGTTAGGGCCCAACGTAGGTTAGGTTAGGGCCCAACGTAGGTTAGGTTAGGGCCCAACGTAGGTTAGGTTAGGGCCCAACGTAGGTTAGGTTAGGGCCCAACGTAGGTTAGGTTAGGGCGCAACGTAGGTTAGGTTAGGGCGCAACGTAGGTTAGGTTAAGGCGCAACATAGGTTAGGTTAAGGCGCAACATAGGTTAGGTTAAGGCGCAACGTAGGTTAGGTTAAGGCGCAACGTAGGTTAGGTTAAGGCGCAACGTAGGTTAGGTTAAGGCGCAACGTAGGTTAGGTTAAGGCGCAACGTAGGTTAGGTTAAGGCGCAACATAGGTTAGGTTAAGGCGCAACATAGGTTAGGTTAAGGCGCAACATAGGTTAGGTTAAGGCGCAACATAGGTTAGGTTAAGGCGCAACATAGGTTAGGTTAAGGCGCAACATAGGTTAGGTTAAGGCGCAACATAGGCTAGGTTAAGGCGCAACATAGGTTAGGTTAAGGCGCAACATAGGCTAGGTTAAGGCGCAACATAGGCTAGGTTAAGGCGCAACATAGGTTAGGTTAAGGCGCAACATAGGCTAGGTTAAGGCGCAACATAGGTTAGGTTAAGGCGCAACATAGGT
>NC_064620.1:309871324-309873824 GCF_023898315.1 Schistocerca nitens
GCCCAGATAGCAGGCGACTGGTGTCGGCGACCCACTGATGTTGGCCCTTGACGGCGGCAGAAGCTGACAGTGCCGCACCGTCAATGGCGATGTGTAGGCGTGCTGCCCACATTTCCCCAACCTGCGTCGACGATTTGAGGAGGTGGCCCTCCCACGTCAAGCGTCGCTCCAGCACCTCAATCTCACGCTGTACCTCATCCAGGCCTGCACCGTCGCAGGCTGGCCCTATCTTCTTCAAGGCCAGGAGACGGGACCGACGGAGAAGCGTCCCCATCCAACGGCACGATGGAATGCCGAGGCCCCCCTGGGCAACAGGAGCGTGGAAGTAGCCCAGAGGGGTGTCCGCCGGAAGGCGGAACCATCTCCTGACCGCGGCTCTTATGGTGATGTCTGCCGCTTTGAGGGCACCCACCAGGGTGCGGCTGAGGGCCAGCCCATGGTACAGGCCAGGGAGAAGCACAAGTTAAGAGAGTCATAGTTACTCCCGCCGTTTACCCGCGCTTGCTTGAATTTCTTCACGTTGACATTCAGAGCACTGGGCAGAAATCACATTGCGTCAACACCCGCTAGGGCCATCGCAATGCTTTGTTTTAATTAGACAGTCGGATTCCCCCAGTCCGTGCCAGTTCTGAGTTGATCGTTGAATGGCGGCCGAAGAGAATCCGCGCACCCGCGCGCCCCCGGAGGAGCACGCTAAGGCGGACGCGGCCTCGCAGCAAGGAAGATCCGTGGGAGGCCAAGGCACGGGACCGAGCTCGGATCCTGCACGCAGGTTGAAGCACCGGGGCGCGAACGCCGCACAGGCGCGCGCATCCTGCACCGCGGGCCAGCACGAGGCCGACCAACGGCGAGAGCAGACCACACCCGCGCTAAACGCCCGCACTTACCGGCACCCCTACGGCACTCACCTCGCCCAGGCCCGGCACGTTAGCGCTGACCCACTTCCCGACCAAGCCCGACACGCCCCGATCCTCAGAGCCAATCCTTATCCCGAAGTTACGGATCCAATTTGCCGACTTCCCTTACCTACATTATTCTATCGACTAGAGGCTCTTCACCTTGGAGACCTGCTGCGGATATGGGTACGAACCGGCGCGACACCTCCACGTGGCCCTCTCCCGGATTTTCAAGGTCCGAGGGGAAGATCGGGACACCGCCGCAACTGCGGTGCTCTTCGCGTTCCAAACCCTATCTCCCTGCTAGAGGATTCCAGGGAACTCGAACGCTCATGCAGAAAAGAAAACTCTTCCCCGATCTCCCGACGGCGTCTCCGGGTCCTTTTGGGTTACCCCGGCGAGCATCTCTAAAAGAGGGGCCCGACTTGTATCGGTTCCGCTGCCGGGTTCCGGAATAGGAACCGGATTCCCTTTCGCCCAACGGGGGCCAGCACAAAGTGCATCATGCTATGACGGCCCCCATCAACATCGGATTTCTCCTAGGGCTTAGGATCGACTGACTCGTGTGCAACGGCTGTTCACACGAAACCCTTCTCCGCGTCAGCCCTCCAGGGCCTCGCTGGAGTATTTGCTACTACCACCAAGATCTGCACCGACGGCGGCTCCAGGCAGGCTCACGCCCAGACCCTTCTGCGCCCACCGCCGCGACCCTCCTACTCGTCAGGGCTTCGCGGCCGGCCGCAAGGACCGGCCGTGACTGCCGGACTGACGGCCGAGTATAGGCACGACGCTTCAGCGCCATCCATTTTCAGGGCTAGTTGCTTCGGCAGGTGAGTTGTTACACACTCCTTAGCGGATTCCGACTTCCATGGCCACCGTCCTGCTGTCTTAAGCAACCAACGCCTTTCATGGTTTCCCATGAGCGTCGATTCGGGCGCCTTAACTCGGCGTTTGGTTCATCCCACAGCGCCAGTTCTGCTTACCAAAAGTGGCCCACTTGGCACTCCGATCCGAGTCGTTTGCTCGCGGCTTCAGCATATCAAGCAAGCCGGAGATCTCACCCATTTAAAGTTTGAGAATAGGTTGAGGTCGTTTCGGCCCCAAGGCCTCTAATCATTCGCTTTACCGGATGAGACTCGTACGAGCACCAGCTATCCTGAGGGAAACTTCGGAGGGAACCAGCTACTAGATGGTTCGATTAGTCTTTCGCCCCTATACCCAGCTCCGACGATCGATTTGCACGTCAGAATCGCTACGGACCTCCATCAGGGTTTCCCCTGACTTCGTCCTGGCCAGGCATAGTTCACCATCTTTCGGGTCCCAACGTGTACGCTCTAGGTGCGCCTCACCTCGCAATGAGGACGAGACGCCCCGGGAGTGCGGAGGCCGCCGCCCCGTGAAGGGCGGGGAAGCCCCATCCTCCCTCGGCCCGCGCAAGGCGAGACCTTCACTTTCATTACGCCTTTAGGTTTCGTACAGCCCAATGACTCGCGCACATGTTAGACTCCTTGGTCCGTGTTTCAAGACGGGTCGTGAAATTGTCCAAAGCTGAAGCGCCGCTGACGGGAGCGATTATTCCGCCCGAGAGCATCCCGAGCCCACAG
>NC_064620.1:309878824-309881324 GCF_023898315.1 Schistocerca nitens
ACGTAGGTTAGGTTAGGGCCCAACGTAGGTTAGGTTAGGGCCCAACGTGGGTTAGGTTAGGGCCCAACGTAGGTTAGGTTAGGGCCCAACGTAGGTTAGGTTAGGGCCCAACGTAGGTTAGGTTAGGGCCCAACGTAGGTTAGGTTAGGGCCCAACGTAGGTTAGGTTAGGGCCCAACGTAGGTTAGGTTAGGGCCCAACGTAGGTTAGGTTAGGGCCCAACGTAGGTTAGGTTAGGGCCCAACGTAGGTTAGGTTAAGGCGCAACATAGGTTAGGTTAAGGCGCAACATAGGTTAGGTTAAGGCGCAACATAGGTTAGGTTAAGGCGCAACGTAGGTTAGGTTAAGGCGCAACGTAGGTTAGGTTAAGGCGCAACGTAGGTTAGGTTAAGGCGCAACGTAGGTTAGGTTAAGGCGCAACGTAGGTTAGGTTAAGGCGCAACGTAGGTTAGGTTAAGGCGCAACGTAGGTTAGGTTAAGGCGCAACGTAGGTTAGGTTAAGGCGCAACGTAGGTTAGGTTAAGGCGCAACGTAGGTTAGGTTAAGGCGCAACATAGGTTAGGTTAAGGCGCAACATAGGTTAGGTTAAGGCGCAACATAGGTTAGGTTAAGGCGCAACGTAGGTTAGGTTAAGGCGCAACGTAGGTTAGGTTAAGGCGCAACGTAGGTTAGGTTAAGGCGCAACGTAGGTTAGGTTAAGGCGCAACGTAGGTTAGGTTAAGGCGCAACGTAGGTTAGGTTAAGGCGCAACGTAGGTTAGGTTAAGGCGCAACGTAGGTTAGGTTAAGGCGCAACGTAGGTTAGGTTAAGGCGCAACATAGGTTAGGTTAAGGCGCAACATAGGCTAGGTTAAGGCGCAACATAGGTTAGGTTAAGGCGCAACATAGGCTAGGTTAAGGCGCAACATAGGCTAGGTTAAGGCGCAACATAGGCTAGGTTAAGGCGCAACATAGGTTAGGTTAAGGCGCAACATAGGTTAGGTTAAGGCGCAACATAGGTTAGGTTAAGGCGCAACATAGGTTAGGTTAAGGCGCAACATAGGTTAGGTTAAGGCGCAACATAGGTTAGGTTAAGGCGCAACATAGGTTAGGTTAAGGCGCAACATAGGTTAGGTTAAGGCGCAACATAGGTTAGGTTAAGGCGCAACATAGGTTAGGTTAAGGCGCAACATAGGTTAGGTTAAGGCGCAACATAGGTTAGGTTAAGGCGCAACATAGGTTAGGTTAAGGCGCAACATAGGTTAGGTTAAGGCGCAACATAGGTTAGGTTAAGGCGCAACATAGGTTAGGTTAAGGCGCAACATAGGTTAGGTTAAGGCGCAACATAGGTTAGGTTAAGGCGCAACATAGGTTAGGTTAAGGCGCAACATAGGTTAGGTTAAGGCGCAACATAGGTTAGGTTAAGGCGCAACATAGGTTAGGTTAAGGCGCAACATAGGTTAGGTTAAGGCGCAACATAGGTTAGGTTAAGGTGCAACATAGGTTAGGTTAAGGGATGGTGTATGAGGGGGGAGGGGACGAGGTTCGTTCATAGTGATGATGGTAAGTGGACGCCTGAGGCACCCTGAGATGTGTCACGTCAGGATGCACCTTTGGCTCAGGGGAGGTGGTGCGCCGGTTCTGTGGGTGTGGCAAGGGAGTGGCAGACCTGTGTCTTTCATTTCTGCCATTGCTTATATGCTGTGAGACACGCCAGTGTGGTGGTGTTGGCTGCACCCCTGTGTAGCACATGTGTGGGTGTTTGTGGCTTATCTGCGTAATGATGGTTGTTGGAAGTGTGAGATATTCTGTTTTTGGGGTGGACCTCCTGGTTTTGTTATCATAGTGTGAATGGTGTAATGTGGCGGAGAGGATGCACTGGATGTTGTTCCATGGTGGTGCTTAGATATTGTGTCTGTTACAGCCAGAGAGTAGTGTGTGATAGGGTGTCTGGGTGACGTGTAGTTCACATTGTGTGCACAGACTGTCAGCATGTATAGGGACAGTTGTATGTCGTATGTCATCTATATTCCGATGGCTCTGCATCTATTAGTTATCAGCTCCATGTATCAGTTTAATCTGGTTGCAGTCTCGTGGTGTTCTATCTCTGTACAGTAGTAGAGGTGCGACTGCACTACGTAGCTACCCCTTGCGGCAGCTTTCCCCGGTGTATGGCATATGATTATCAGCAATGAGTCGATTAGTGACAACTGGTCGTGTGACAACGTCACATGTCTGCGGGTGGGATACGCTACAACCTGCTTGTGGGTCAGGGCTCAGTAATGCTCTCCTCACACTGAGCGCTCGGACCGTCATTACCCGTCTGCGTGATATATTGCGGAGCGCTTTTAGCCATTGCCAGAGTCTTTGCGACTGCGAGTGCAACGCCCATGGGGACCGATATGGTAGGGGCGCTTCCTAGCTGATCGCTCAGCATCGGAATCCGTACTGTGAGCACGCAATCGCGCACAGACTTAGAGCATGTGTAGGGACAGCGGGAATTTCGCATCTTGGATAAAACGC
>NC_064620.1:309888824-309891324 GCF_023898315.1 Schistocerca nitens
ACACAAATCCAACTACGAGCTTTTTAACCGCAACAACTTTAATATACGCTATTGGAGCTGGAATTACCGCGGCTGCTGGCACCAGACTTGCCCTCCAATAGATACTCGTTAAAGGATTTAAAGTGTACTCATTCCGATTACGGGGCCTCGGATGAGTCCCGTATCGTTATTTTTCGTCACTACCTCCCCGTGCCGGGAGTGGGTAATTTGCGCGCCTGCTGCCTTCCTTGGATGTGGTAGCCGTTTCTCAGGCTCCCTCTCCGGAATCGAACCCTGATTCCCCGTTACCCGTTACAACCATGGTAGGCGCAGAACCTACCATCGACAGTTGATAAGGCAGACATTTGAAAGATGCGTCGCCGGTACGAGGACCGTGCGATCAGCCCAAAGTTATTCAGAGTCACCAAGGCAAACGGACCGGACGAGCCGACCGATTGGTTTTGATCTAATAAAAGCGTCCCTTCCATCTCTGGTCGGGACTCTGTTTGCATGTATTAGCTCTAGAATTACCACAGTTATCCAAGTAACGTGGGTACGATCTAAGGAACCATAACTGATTTAATGAGCCATTCGCGGTTTCACCTTAATGCGGCTTGTACTGAGACATGCATGGCTTAATCTTTGAGACAAGCATATGACTACTGGCAGGATCAACCAGGGAGCTGCGTCAACTAGAGCTGAGCAGCCGGCCGCCCGGGAGTGTGTCCCGGAGGCCCGCGCGAACACACAAGCGTCCGCTCAATTATTCCGCAAACAGGAGGAGGCTGGGCTCCCCTGCACGATACACCTCGAAACCCTCTCAGGTCCCGGCGGCGCGCAGCGCCGTCCTAAGTACTTGGTCGGGTTCGAGAGAGGCGCAATCGCCCGGAGATAGGCGAGTAGACGCTTTCAGTGCGACCACCCGTGCTCCCAACTGAGCTTGCCGCTGCCGACAGAGGCCCGGGAGCGTGCTGTCGTGGTGTTGCCGGCGGGAGACAACACGCGGCCACAAACAGTGGCCGGGCAGCTCCAACGCCAGCGCCACAGAGGGGCAGAGCCCCACTTGGGTGCCAAAGCGAACTCTCCCAGCACAGCGCACGCGCCAACACATCCGCACAGCTGCGATACAAACCACCTGCGAGAACCGCGGGGGCGACCGAGCAGCAGACGGCGTCGCGGCGCCGAGTGCCGGGCGGCGGCGCATCCTCAACGCACACAGTCCTCAATCGGACCAGCACACTGCAGATGTCCACCGCGCTTCGCACCGGGCCCGCGAGGACCCACTTTGGCCGCACGGCGCCGCGCGCTGGGTGCGCCGGCGCGCAGCTGCGCCGCCTGCCGCGTCCGTCGGCCGGCGCGCCTGCCACTGGGCGCCCCCACCAGCCGGCTGTAGCGCGTGCGCCCACGCAGCGCGCGGCCAGCACGCCGGGCGCTCCCCCCTCACCGGCCGGGGACGGTCCCACCCAGCCACCGCCGCGTATCGCTTCATACCCACATGCCCACTCACGTTCGTGGGTATGACGGGTGTCGCTGAAGCAACCAGTTAATACCTGTACCGATTTTCGCAATCAATGATTCACCTCCAGCGTAAACAACCGCGCAACAACGGATTTCCGGTTCATTTGCGTAACTTGGGCAGCAAACGTAGACGTCCATCTACATTTGCAAATTCAGTGGGTCTTGCATGCCTGGATGATATGCGTCACGACACGCCACATCAGCCCACATACATGCTGCGACGTATGCACGAGAGAACACGTGGAAGGTGGCCCGCGTACGTATGCGAATGCCATTGCACAGCTGCGAAGCTCATTGAACACGCAAACTCCCGCCTGACGAACTAGAGGCGACAGGGGGGCGATATACGTCTTACAGCAGTACACATTACAGTGGATAGCGGGACCATGTGGAACGTACGCAACACTCGCTAGATGTTGTGAGGGTACGCACCGTAACATGAATCAATACGCAGGACACCAGAGAGTGCGAGCACTGACCTATGTTGAGAGGGTTGCGATTAGGCAACGCTACATGAATGTTTCAATTCATATAACAATTACAGGTCAGGTTAGGGCCCAACGTAGGTTAGGTTAGGGCCCAACGTAGGTTAGGTTAGGGCCCAACGTAGGTTAGGTTAGGGCCCAACGTAGGTTAGGTTAGGGCCCAACGTAGGTTAGGTTAGGGCCCAACGTAGGTTAGGTTAGGGCCCAACGTAGGTTAGGTTAGGGCCCAACGTAGGTTAGGTTAGGGCCCAACGTAGGTTAGGTTAGGGCCCAACGTAGGTTAGGTTAGGGCCCAACGTAGGTTAGGTTAGGGCCCAACGTAGGTTAGGTTAGGGCCCAACGTAGGTTAGGTTAGGGCCCAACGTAGGTTAGGTTAGGGCCCAACGTAGGTTAGGTTAGGGCCCAACGTAGGTTAGGTTAAGGCGCAACGTAGGTTAGGTTAAGGCGCAACGTAGGTTAGGTTAAGGCGCAACGTAGGTTAGGTTAAGGCGCAACGTAGGTTAGGTTAAGGCGCAACG
>NC_064620.1:309901324-309903824 GCF_023898315.1 Schistocerca nitens
ATTCCGCAAACAGGAGGAGGCTGGGCTCCCCTGCACGATACACCTCGAAACCCTCTCAGGTCCCGGCGGCGCGCAGCGCCGTCCTAAGTACTTGGTCGGGTTCGAGAGAGGCGCAATCGCCCGGAGATAGGCGAGTAGACGCTTTCAGTGCGACCACCCGTGCTCCCAACTGAGCTTGCCGCTGCCGACAGAGGCCCGGGAGCGTGCTGTCGTGGTGTTGCCGGCGGGAGACAACACGCGGCCACAAACAGTGGCCGGGCAGCTCCAACGCCAGCGCCACAGAGGGGCAGAGCCCCACTTGGGTGCCAAAGCGAACTCTCCCAGCACAGCGCACGCGCCAACACATCCGCACAGCTGCGATACAAACCACCTGCGAGAACCGCGGGGGCGACCGAGCAGCAGACGGCGTCGCGGCGCCGAGTGCCGGGCGGCGGCGCATCCTCAACGCACACAGTCCTCAATCGGACCAGCACACTGCAGATGTCCACCGCGCTTCGCACCGGGCCCGCGAGGACCCACTTTGGCCGCACGGCGCCGCGCGCTGGGTGCGCCGGCGCGCAGCTGCGCCGCCTGCCGCGTCCGTCGGCCGGCGCGCCTGCCACTGGGCGCCCCCACCAGCCGGCTGTAGCGCGTGCGCCCACGCAGCGCGCGGCCAGCACGCCGGGCGCTCCCCCCTCACCGGCCGGGGACGGTCCCACCCAGCCACCGCCGCGTATCGCTTCATACCCACATGCCCACTCACGTTCGTGGGTATGACGGGTGTCGCTGAAGCAACCAGTTAATACCTGTACCGATTTTCGCAATCAATGATTCACCTCCAGCGTAAACAACCGCGCAACAACGGATTTCCGGTTCATTTGCGTAACTTGGGCAGCAAACGTAGACGTCCATCTACATTTGCAAATTCAGTGGGTCTTGCATGCCTGGATGATATGCGTCACGACACGCCACATCAGCCCACATACATGCTGCGACGTATGCACGAGAGAACACGTGGAAGGTGGCCCGCGTACGTATGCGAATGCCATTGCACAGCTGCGAAGCTCATTGAACACGCAAACTCCCGCCTGACGAACTAGAGGCGACAGGGGGGCGATATACGTCTTACAGCAGTACACATTACAGTGGATAGCGGGACCATGTGGAACGTACGCAACACTCGCTAGATGTTGTGAGGGTACGCACCGTAACATGAATCAATACGCAGGACACCAGAGAGTGCGAGCACTGACCTATGTTGAGAGGGTTGCGATTAGGCAACGCTACATGAATGTTTCAATTCATATAACAATTACAGGTCAGGTTAGGGCCCAACGTGGGTTAGGTTAGGGCCCAACGTAGGTTAGGTTAGGGCCCAACGTAGGTTAGGTTAGGGCCCAACGTAGGTTAGGTTAGGGCCCAACGTAGGTTAGGTTAGGGCCCAACGTAGGTTAGGTTAGGGCCCAACGTAGGTTAGGTTAGGGCCCAACGTAGGTTAGGTTAGGGCCCAACGTAGGTTAGGTTAGGGCCCAACGTAGGTTAGGTTAGGGCCCAACGTAGGTTAGGTTAGGGCCCAACGTAGGTTAGGTTAGGGCCCAACGTAGGTTAGGTTAGGGCCCAACGTAGGTTAGGTTAGGGCCCAACGTAGGTTAGGTTAGGGCCCAACGTAGGTTAGGTTAGGGCCCAACGTAGGTTAGGTTAGGGCCCAACGTAGGTTAGGTTAGGGCCCAACGTAGGTTAGGTTAAGGCGCAACGTAGGTTAGGTTAAGGCGCAACATAGGTTAGGTTAAGGCGCAACATAGGTTAGGTTAAGGCGCAACATAGGTTAGGTTAAGGCGCAACGTAGGTTAGGTTAAGGCGCAACGTAGGTTAGGTTAAGGCGCAACGTAGGTTAGGTTAAGGCGCAACATAGGTTAGGTTAAGGCGCAACATAGGTTAGGTTAAGGCGCAACATAGGTTAGGTTAAGGCGCAACATAGGTTAGGTTAAGGCGCAACATAGGTTAGGTTAAGGCGCAACATAGGTTAGGTTAAGGCGCAACATAGGTTAGGTTAAGGCGCAACATAGGTTAGGTTAAGGCGCAACATAGGCTAGGTTAAGGCGCAACATAGGTTAGGTTAAGGCGCAACATAGGCTAGGTTAAGTCGCAACATAGGCTAGGTTAAGGCGCAACATAGGTTAGGTTAAGGCGCAACATAGGCTAGGTTAAGGCGCAACATAGGTTAGGTTAAGGCGCAACATAGGTTAGGTTAAGGCGCAACATAGGTTAGGTTAAGGCGCAACATAGGTTAGGTTAAGGCGCAACATAGGTTAGGTTAAGGCGCAACATAGGTTAGGTTAAGGCGCAACATAGGTTAGGTTAAGGCGCAACATAGGTTAGGTTAAGGCGCAACATAGGTTAGGTTAAGGCGCAACATAGGTTAGGTTAAGGCGCAACATAGGTTAGGTTAAGGCGCAACATAGGTTAGGTTAAGGCGCAACATAGGTTAGGTTAAGGCGCAACATAGGTTAGGTTAAGGCGC
>NC_064620.1:309908824-309911324 GCF_023898315.1 Schistocerca nitens
CCGACGGAGAAGCGTCCCCATCCAACGGCACGATGGAATGCCGAGGCCCCCCTGGGCAACAGGAGCGTGGAAGTAGCCCAGAGGGGTGTCCGCCGGAAGGCGGAACCATCTCCTCACCGCGGCTCTTATGGTGATGTCAGCCGCTTTGAGGGCACCCACCAGGGTGCGGCTGAGGGCCAGCCCATGGTACAGGCCAGGGAGAAGCACATTGGTGAGAGCGTGGAGGCGCTGTTGCGGCTTCAGCGGAGCTCATAGTTACTCCCGCCGTTTACCCGCGCTTGCTTGAATTTCTTCACGTTGACATTCAGAGCACTGGGCAGAAATCACATTGCGTCAACACCCGCTAGGGCCATCGCAATGCTTTGTTTTAATTAGACAGTCGGATTCCCCCAGTCCGTGCCAGTTCTGAGTTGATCGTTGAATGGCGGCCGAAGAGAATCCGCGCACCCGCGCGCCCCCGGAGGAGCACGCTAAGGCGGACGCGGCCTCGCAGCAAGGAAGATCCGTGGGAGGCCAAGGCACGGGACCGAGCTCGGATCCTGCACGCAGGTTGAAGCACCGGGGCGCGAACGCCGCACAGGCGCGCGCATCCTGCACCGCGGGCCAGCACGAGGCCGACCAACGGCGAGAGCAGACCACACCCGCGCTAAACGCCCGCACTTACCGGCACCCCTACGGCACTCACCTCGCCCAGGCCCGGCACGTTAGCGCTGACCCACTTCCCGACCAAGCCCGACACGCCCCGATCCTCAGAGCCAATCCTTATCCCGAAGTTACGGATCCAATTTGCCGACTTCCCTTACCTACATTATTCTATCGACTAGAGGCTCTTCACCTTGGAGACCTGCTGCGGATATGGGTACGAACCGGCGCGACACCTCCACGTGGCCCTCTCCCGGATTTTCAAGGTCCGAGGGGAAGATCGGGACACCGCCGCAACTGCGGTGCTCTTCGCGTTCCAAACCCTATCTCCCTGCTAGAGGATTCCAGGGAACTCGAACGCTCATGCAGAAAAGAAAACTCTTCCCCGATCTCCCGACGGCGTCTCCGGGTCCTTTTGGGTTACCCCGACGAGCATCTCTAAAAGAGGGGCCCGACTTGTATCGGTTCCGCTGCCGGGTTCCGGAATAGGAACCGGATTCCCTTTCGCCCAACGGGGGCCAGCACAAAGTGCATCATGCTATGACGGCCCCCATCAACATCGGATTTCTCCTAGGGCTTAGGATCGACTGACTCGTGTGCAACGGCTGTTCACACGAAACCCTTCTCCGCGTCAGCCCTCCAGGGCCTCGCTGGAGTATTTGCTACTACCACCAAGATCTGCACCGACGGCGGCTCCAGGCAGGCTCACGCCCAGACCCTTCTGCGCCCACCGCCGCGACCCTCCTACTCGTCAGGGCTTCGCGGCCGGCCGCAAGGACCGGCCGTGACTGCCGGACTGACGGCCGAGTATAGGCACGACGCTTCAGCGCCATCCATTTTCAGGGCTAGTTGCTTCGGCAGGTGAGTTGTTACACACTCCTTAGCGGATTCCGACTTCCATGGCCACCGTCCTGCTGTCTTAAGCAACCAACGCCTTTCATGGTTTCCCATGAGCGTCGATTCGGGCGCCTTAACTCGGCGTTTGGTTCATCCCACAGCGCCAGTTCTGCTTACCAAAAGTGGCCCACTTGGCACTCCGATCCGAGTCGTTTGCTCGCGGCTTCAGCATATCAAGCAAGCCGGAGATCTCACCCATTTAAAGTTTGAGAATAGGTTGAGGTCGTTTCGGCCCCAAGGCCTCTAATCATTCGCTTTACCGGATGAGACTCGTACGAGCACCAGCTATCCTGAGGGAAACTTCGGAGGGAACCAGCTACTAGATGGTTCGATTAGTCTTTCGCCCCTATACCCAGCTCCGACGATCGATTTGCACGTCAGAATCGCTACGGACCTCCATCAGGGTTTCCCCTGACTTCGTCCTGGCCAGGCATAGTTCACCATCTTTCGGGTCCCAACGTGTACGCTCTAGGTGCGCCTCACCTCGCAATGAGGACGAGACGCCCCGGGAGTGCGGAGGCCGCCGCCCCGTGAAGGGCGGGGAAGCCCCATCCTCCCTCGGCCCGCGCAAGGCGAGACCTTCACTTTCATTACGCCTTTAGGTTTCGTACAGCCCAATGACTCGCGCACATGTTAGACTCCTTGGTCCGTGTTTCAAGACGGGTCGTGAAATTGTCCAAAGCTGAAGCGCCGCTGACGGGAGCGATTATTCCGCCCGAGAGCATCCCGAGCCAACAGCGGCGCGGGTCCGGGGCCGGGCCAGGTAGGTCCGTCATCCGGGAAGAACCGCGCGCGCTTGCCGGGAGCCCGAGTGCCCAAAGGGGCGAATCGACTCCTCCAGATATACCGCCGAGCAGCCAGCCAGGACACCGGGGCTCTGCCCAACAGACGCGAACCGAGGCCCGCGGAAGGACAGGCTGCGCACCCGGGCCGTAGGCCGGCACCCAGCGGGTCGCGACGT
>NC_064620.1:309913824-309921324 GCF_023898315.1 Schistocerca nitens
CACCGGCAGGACGTCCCACGATACATGCCAGTTAAACACCGACGGGCGGTGAACCAACAGCGTGGGACACAAATCCAACTACGAGCTTTTTAACCGCAACAACTTTAATATACGCTATTGGAGCTGGAATTACCGCGGCTGCTGGCACCAGACTTGCCCTCCAATAGATACTCGTTAAAGGATTTAAAGTGTACTCATTCCGATTACGGGGCCTCGGATGAGTCCCGTATCGTTATTTTTCGTCACTACCTCCCCGTGCCGGGAGTGGGTAATTTGCGCGCCTGCTGCCTTCCTTGGATGTGGTAGCCGTTTCTCAGGCTCCCTCTCCGGAATCGAACCCTGATTCCCCGTTACCCGTTACAACCATGGTAGGCGCAGAACCTACCATCGACAGTTGATAAGGCAGACATTTGAAAGATGCGTCGCCGGTACGAGGACCGTGCGATCAGCCCAAAGTTATTCAGAGTCACCAAGGCAAACGGACCGGACGAGCCGACCGATTGGTTTTGATCTAATAAAAGCGTCCCTTCCATCTCTGGTCGGGACTCTGTTTGCATGTATTAGCTCTAGAATTACCACAGTTATCCAAGTAACGTGGGTACGATCTAAGGAACCATAACTGATTTAATGAGCCATTCGCGGTTTCACCTTAATGCGGCTTGTACTGAGACATGCATGGCTTAATCTTTGAGACAAGCATATGACTACTGGCAGGATCAACCAGGGAGCTGCGTCAACTAGAGCTGAGCAGCCGGCCGCCCGGGAGTGTGTCCCGGAGGCCCGCGCGAACACGCAAGCGTCCGCTCAATTATTCCGCAAACAGGAGGAGGCTGGGCTCCCCTGCACGATACACCTCGAAACCCTCTCAGGTCCCGGCGGCGCGCAGCGCCGTCCTAAGTACTTGGTCGGGTTCGAGAGAGGCGCAATCGCCCGGAGATAGGCGAGTAGACGCTTTCAGTGCGACCACCCGTGCTCCCAACTGAGCTTGCCGCTGCCGACAGAGGCCCGGGAGCGTGCTGTCGTGGTGTTGCCGGCGGGAGACAACACGCGGCCACAAACAGTGGCCGGGCAGCTCCAACGCCAGCGCCACAGAGGGGCAGAGCCCCACTTGGGTGCCAAAGCGAACTCTCCCAGCACAGCGCACGCGCCAACACATCCGCACAGCTGCGATACAAACCACCTGCGAGAACCGCGGGGGCGACCGAGCAGCAGACGGCGTCGCGGCGCCGAGTGCCGGGCGGCGGCGCATCCTCAACGCACACAGTCCTCAATCGGACCAGCACACTGCAGATGTCCACCGCGCTTCGCACCGGGCCCGCGAGGACCCACTTTGGCCGCACGGCGCCGCGCGCTGGGTGCGCCGGCGCGCAGCTGCGCCGCCTGCCGCGTCCGTCGGCCGGCGCGCCTGCCACTGGGCGCCCCCACCAGCCGGCTGTAGCGCGTGCGCCCACGCAGCGCGCGGCCAGCACGCCGGGCGCTCCCCCCTCACCGGCCGGGGACGGTCCCACCCAGCCACCGCCGCGTATCGCTTCATACCCACATGCCCACTCACGTTCGTGGGTATGACGGGTGTCGCTGAAGCAACCAGTTAATACCTGTACCGATTTTCGCAATCAATGATTCACCTCCAGCGTAAACAACCGCGCAACAACGGATTTCCGGTTCATTTGCGTAACTTGGGCAGCAAACGTAGACGTCCATCTACATTTGCAAATTCAGTGGGTCTTGCATGCCTGGATGATATGCGTCACGACACGCCACATCAGCCCACATACATGCTGCGACGTATGCACGAGAGAACACGTGGAAGGTGGCCCGCGTACGTATGCGAATGCCATTGCACAGCTGCGAAGCTCATTGAACACGCAAACTCCCGCCTGACGAACTAGAGGCGACAGGGGGGCGATATACGTCTTACAGCAGTACACATTACAGTGGATAGCGGGACCATGTGGAACGTACGCAACACTCGCTAGATGTTGTGAGGGTACGCACCGTAACATGAATCAATACGCAGGACACCAGAGAGTGCGAGCACTGACCTATGTTGAGAGGGTTGCGATTAGGCAACGCTACATGAATGTTTCAATTCATATAACAATTACAGGTCAGGTTAGGGCCCAACGTGGGTTAGGTTAGGGCCCAACGTAGGTTAGGTTAGGGCCCAACGTAGGTTAGGTTAGGGCCCAACGTAGGTTAGGTTAGGGCCCAACGTAGGTTAGGTTAGGGCCCAACGTAGGTTAGGTTAGGGCCCAACGTAGGTTAGGTTAGGGCCCAACGTAGGTTAGGTTAGGGCCCAACGTAGGTTAGGTTAGGGCCCAACGTAGGTTAGGTTAGGGCCCAACGTAGGTTAGGTTAGGGCCCAACGTAGGTTAGGTTAGGGCCCAACGTAGGTTAGGTTAGGGCCCAACGTAGGTTAGGTTAGGGCCCAACGTAGGTTAGGTTAGGGCCCAACGTAGGTTAGGTTAGGGCCCAACGTAGGTTAGGTTAGGGCCCAACGTAGGTTAGGTTAGGGCCCAACGTAGGTTAGGTTAGGGCCCAACGTAGGTTAGGTTAAGGCGCAACGTAGGTTAGGTTAAGGCGCAACGTAGGTTAGGTTAAGGCGCAACATAGGTTAGGTTAAGGCGCAACGTAGGTTAGGTTAAGGCGCAACGTAGGTTAGGTTAAGGCGCAACGTAGGTTAGGTTAAGGCGCAACGTAGGTTAGGTTAAGGCGCAACGTAGGTTAGGTTAAGGCGCAACGTAGGTTAGGTTAAGGCGCAACATAGGTTAGGTTAAGGCGCAACATAGGTTAGGTTAAGGCGCAACATAGGTTAGGTTAAGGCGCAACATAGGTTAGGTTAAGGCGCAACATAGGTTAGGTTAAGGCGCAACATAGGTTAGGTTAAGGCGCAACATAGGCTAGGTTAAGGCGCAACATAGGTTAGGTTAAGGCGCAACATAGGCTAGGTTAAGGCGCAACATAGGCTAGGTTAAGGCGCAACATAGGCTAGGTTAAGGCGCAACATAGGCTAGGTTAAGGCGCAACATAGGTTAGGTTAAGGCGCAACATAGGTTAGGTTAAGGCGCAACATAGGTTAGGTTAAGGCGCAACATAGGTTAGGTTAAGGCGCAACATAGGTTAGGTTAAGGCGCAACATAGGTTAGGTTAAGGCGCAACATAGGTTAGGTTAAGGCGCAACATAGGTTAGGTTAAGGCGCAACATAGGTTAGGTTAAGGCGCAACATAGGTTAGGTTAAGGCGCAACATAGGTTAGGTTAAGGCGCAACATAGGTTAGGTTAAGGCGCAACATAGGTTAGATTAAGGCGCAACATAGGTTAGGTTAAGGGATGGTGTATGAGGGGGGAGGGGACGAGGTTCGTTCATAGTGATGATGGTAAGTGGACGCCTGAGGCACCCTGAGATGTGTCACGTCAGGATGCACCTTTGGCTCAGGGGAGGTGGTGCGCCGGTTCTGTGGGTGTGGCAAGGGAGTGGCAGACCTGTGTCTTTCATTTCTGCCATTGCTTATATGCTGTGAGACACGCCAGTGTGGTGGTGTTGGCTGCACCCCTGTGTAGCACATGTGTGGGTGTTTGTGGCTTATCTGCGTAATGATGGTTGTTGGAAGTGTGAGATATTCTGTTTTTGGGGTGGACCTCCTGGTTTTGTTATCATAGTGTGAATGGTGTAATGTGGCGGAGAGGATGCACTGGATGTTGTTCCATGGTGGTGCTTAGATATTGTGTCTGTTACAGCCAGAGAGTAGTGTGTGATAGGGTGTCTGGGTGACGTGTAGTTCACATTGTGTGCACAGACTGTCAGCATGTATAGGGACAGTTGTATGTCGTATGTCATCTATATTCCGATGGCTCTGCATCTATTAGTTATCAGCTCCATGTATCAGTTTAATCTGGTTGCAGTCTCGTGGTGTTCTATCTCTGTACAGTAGTAGAGGTGCGACTGCACTACGTAGCTACCCCTTGCGGCAGCTTTCCCCGGTGTATGGCATATGATTATCAGCAATGAGTCGATTAGTGACAACTGGTCGTGTGACAACGTCACATGTCTGCGGGTGGGATACGCTACAACCTGCTTGTGGGTCAGGGCTCAGTAATGCTCTCCTCACACTGAGCGCTCGGACCGTCATTACCCGTCTGCGTGATATATTGCGGAGCGCTTTTAGCCATTGCCAGAGTCTTTGCGACTGCGAGTGCAACGCCCATGGGGACCGATATGGTAGGGGCGCTTCCTAGCTGATCGCTCAGCATCGGAATCCGTACTGTGAGCACGCAATCGCGCACAGACTTAGAGCATGTGTAGGGACAGTATCGTACATGGTCACTGGTTTGGGTTTCCCCTCCCCAGATGGTGGGTGTCATTGGGGATACCCGAGCTCTCGCTCATCCTCCCCTCTGCTCCACCCCATGATCCACCATGCAGCTAGAACACTACCAGCAGGAACCGACTTGGAAAAATTACCCCCTGTGTGGGGGAACGGACTCTCCATGCGGAGAAGCGCCTTTGGCCACCCTCAAAATTGGGTGCCCACGGGGAACCACGTGGAGGCGGCGCCGCCACTGCTGGTGGCGACCCTTTCACCAGCAGTATAGCATCCGTGGTGGCATGATAGTTTTTACGAGAGGATTAGGGGGACCTCCTATGATCCTCCAGGTTGGCCAGACCCTCATGCCACAGATCACTGGTTACCCAGTATCTTAGCTCGTCAAGTTTCTGAGCGTATCTTTTACCTCACTTTAACATACCCCTACCGCCACTGGTGTCCCAGAGACCATGTAGAGGCATCCTCAGGGCTCTGAGAGATTGCTCATCCCCCCTCCACACTCAGCCATGGTCCCTCCAAGGTGCGCGGATTTTTGGGGCTGTAGAGTGCTCATGGTAACATACGCTTCACCATATGTTCCTCTGTTTTTGTACATGTCCGTGGGGAAAAAGAGCATTAGAGCCTACTAATTTAGCACCTTACTTCCCCATGGACCTTAATCTCAGTGGTCGCTACCTTTGTAATGACTGGACCTTGATGTGTTTACTGCTCCAGTTCATAAACTATTCTGGCCACTTCTCTGCATTCAAAAGCCTCTTCAGCAAAGGTCTTTAAGGCTGAGTAGCTCTCCTGTGTCTGCAGCAGTGTTTCCTTCCTCATGAGAGATTCGTGACCCACTGCTGCAGTTAGCTGCTCTCGGGGGTCTGTATATATTGTGCAGGCATACAGTATGTGGTTAGCATCTTCCTCTGCTCCACATACACAATTTCCATTGCTCTCTATGCCTAGATCTTGTAGTCTCTTCATTAGGCCATGATTGGTGAGCAGACATGTTAGGGAGTAGGGCGGAGTTGTGTCTCGACGCCACTCTGTCTGCCACAGGGAGACTTCTGGTATCCAGTTGTATGTTTCTCTGCCATTGTCCGAGTGACTCCACCTGGCCTGCCACTCATCCTGTAACAAAGAACTAATTGCCTCTAACATTTTACTTCTATGGTTTCGTCCTGCAGGAACTATAGGAACCTCAAGACCCGCCACTGATCCAGCAATTCCATGTCTAGCATGGTAGAGCATGGCTGCTTTCACCACTTCTAGGTCTAGAGGCATGCACCCTGTGAGAGTCTGTAGTGCTTCTGTCGATACTGTTCGACAGGCCCTCGTCATCTGCAACAAAAATGGCCTTTGTATCGTCATTAATATTTTCCTAGTGTACCTGTGTTTTGTACGGTCTCCCCATGCTGCTGCACCATACTTGCAGACAGATAAACAAAGTGCCTGGTATATTAGTCGCAGGGTTTTCTTTTGCAGCCCCCACTCAGACCTACTTACTCTTGTGAGAGCACCAGAAACGGCAGATAATTTCCTTTGGATATTTTTTACATGGGGGGTGAATAGGAGCCTTTCATCAAGTGTGATGCCGAGGTATGTATGTTCCTGGACAAACCTAATCCTTTCCCCATCAAGTTCAAGTCTGGGTGGTCTTTCTCTATCAAATTTACCTTTGATGGTTATGGCTACCGTTTTCTGTTTGGAGATCCCTAGTTTATTCTGTGTGGTCCATTCGCTTATGGCTTGTAGTGCTATCCTACCTCTCTCTTCGAGCTGCGACCTACTTTTCCCTTTTATGATGATGGCTAGATCATCTGCGTAGGCCACTTTATCCCACAGCTCGCCATCCTTCCGTTGTACCACTTCGTCAAATACAAGGTTCCAGAGAAAGGGGCCACAGATAGAACCTTGTGGGCAGCCCTTTGTGATGTTTTTCGTAATTGACCCAGAGTTGCTGTAGACAGTGGCCTTCCTGTTCTTAAAGTAGTTTTCCACTAGGTGGTACATGTTTTGGGGACAACGCATTGCTCTAAGTCGCCTCATTACACTTGGCCACCACAAATTGTCGAAGGCGCCTGCTATGTCCACAAAAATGACAACAACATATTTTTCTTCACAGTTCGCACTGGAGACAACCTGCCTGATTGCCATTTCTGTGGATGCACCCTTTCTGAAGCCGAATTGGTTTGTTGCCTTCAGTCCTGACTCTTCATACCTTTTGTCCAGTCTGGTCACTATTAGCCTTTCTAATACTTTGCCAAGGATAGGTAGCAGACAGATAGGTCGATAAGATTTCACCTCATCCCTTGGCTTTGTCATAGACTTAAGTAATATGCAGACATTCCCTATTTTCCAATTGTCTGGGAAAGTGGACTCTCCAAGGCAGCTGTTATAAGTATCAATGAGGAGAGCAGGATTGTGTTCCCATACCCGCTTTATAATGGCATCATCTATGCCATCTGGTCCTGTGGCTTTGTGTGGTTTGCATGCCTTCACTGCAGTCTCTATCTCTTGTGCTGAGAAGTCTGGCTCGTTTCCTTCATTTTGGTACCCTATATTTTGCTCCTTCACAGCTGATTGCTGTGTTGTGTCCTCCTCTGGCTTGTCATCCGGTAGTAGGTTATTTAACAGTTCTTTCACTGTTTCTTGCCAGGTCATTGTAGGGCCTCTTCCAGGCACTTTTACATTGCTGAGGACAGTTTCGGTGCCATATTTAGGGCGAAGAATTCTATCGGTCAGCTTCCAAGGGTCATTGCTGTTGCACTCTTTTACCCATTTCTTCCATGTATCTGTCTTCGCTTTTGTAATTTCTTTGTTATATTTATTTTTTGTGCTTCTGTAAGTTGCCTTTGCTGCCAGTATTTCTGTCTCACGATTTGTACGTCGCGCATTCTGGAGCCGGTGTCGAGCTGCAATTGTGTCCTGCCGCATTTTTGTCAATGTTTCATTCCACCAAGGAACAGCATTCTTCAGCCGTGTTCTTCTCCTCATGGCCTTCCTGCAGCTCTCCTGTATTGCTGTCTGTAGGAGGTCTACTTTATCATTTACATTTGTTCCCACGGCGTTTGGCCAGTTTTCTACTCTGGTGGTCAGCTGGCAATCAAAAACTTGCCATTTTGCAAAGGTGGTGTTGTATCTCAGTAGCTCTTCTGTGACCCTCTCCCTGTGTTGTTTTGAGATCTCAAAC
>NC_064620.1:309931324-309933824 GCF_023898315.1 Schistocerca nitens
CGCAATCGCCCGGAGATAGGCGAGTAGACGCTTTCAGTGCGACCACCCGTGCTCCCAACTGAGCTTGCCGCTGCCGACAGAGGCCCGGGAGCGTGCTGTCGTGGTGTTGCCGGCGGGAGACAACACGCGGCCACAAACAGTGGCCGGGCAGCTCCAACGCCAGCGCCACAGAGGGGCAGAGCCCCACTTGGGTGCCAAAGCGAACTCTCCCAGCACAGCGCACGCGCCAACACATCCGCACAGCTGCGATACAAACCACCTGCGAGAACCGCGGGGGCGACCGAGCAGCAGACGGCGTCGCGGCGCCGAGTGCCGGGCGGCGGCGCATCCTCAACGCACACAGTCCTCAATCGGACCAGCACACTGCAGATGTCCACCGCGCTTCGCACCGGGCCCGCGAGGACCCACTTTGGCCGCACGGCGCCGCGCGCTGGGTGCGCCGGCGCGCAGCTGCGCCGCCTGCCGCGTCCGTCGGCCGGCGCGCCTGCCACTGGGCGCCCCCACCAGCCGGCTGTAGCGCGTGCGCCCACGCAGCGCGCGGCCAGCACGCCGGGCGCTCCCCCCTCACCGGCCGGGGACGGTCCCACCCAGCCACCGCCGCGTATCGCTTCATACCCACATGCCCACTCACGTTCGTGGGTATGACGGGTGTCGCTGAAGCAACCAGTTAATACCTGTACCGATTTTCGCAATCAATGATTCACCTCCAGCGTAAACAACCGCGCAACAACGGATTTCCGGTTCATTTGCGTAACTTGGGCAGCAAACGTAGACGTCCATCTACATTTGCAAATTCAGTGGGTCTTGCATGCCTGGATGATATGCGTCACGACACGCCACATCAGCCCACATACATGCTGCGACGTATGCACGAGAGAACACGTGGAAGGTGGCCCGCGTACGTATGCGAATGCCATTGCACAGCTGCGAAGCTCATTGAACACGCAAACTCCCGCCTGACGAACTAGAGGCGACAGGGGGGCGATATACGTCTTACAGCAGTACACATTACAGTGGAGAGCGGGACCATGTGGAACGTACGCAACACTCGCTAGATGTTGTGAGGGTACGCACCGTAACATGAATCAATACGCAGGACACCAGAGAGTGCGAGCACTGACCTATGTTGAGAGGGTTGCGATTAGGCAACGCTACATGAATGTTTCAATTCATATAACAATTACAGGTCAGGTTAGGGCGCAACGTGGGTTAGGTTAGGGCCCAACGTAGGTTAGGTTAGGGCCCAACGTAGGTTAGGTTAGGGCCCAACGTAGGTTAGGTTAGGGCCCAACGTAGGTTAGGTTAGGGCCCAACGTAGGTTAGGTTAGGGCCCAACGTAGGTTAGGTTAGGGCCCAACGTAGGTTAGGTTAGGGCCCAACGTAGGTTAGGTTAGGGCCCAACGTAGGTTAGGTTAGGGCCCAACGTAGGTTAGGTTAGGGCCCAACGTAGGTTAGGTTAGGGCCCAACGTAGGTTAGGTTAGGGCCCAACGTAGGTTAGGTTAGGGCCCAACGTAGGTTAGGTTAGGGCCCAACGTAGGTTAGGTTAGGGCCCAACGTAGGTTAGGTTAGGGCCCAACGTAGGTTAGGTTAAGGCGCAACGTAGGTTAGGTTAAGGCGCAACGTAGGTTAGGTTAAGGCGCAACGTAGGTTAGGTTAAGGCGCAACGTAGGTTAGGTTAAGGCGCAACGTAGGTTAGGTTAAGGCGCAACGTAGGTTAGGTTAAGGCGCAACGTAGGTTAGGTTAAGGCGCAACGTAGGTTAGGTTAAGGCGCAACGTAGGTTAGGTTAAGGCGCAACGTAGGTTAGGTTAAGGCGCAACGTAGGTTAGGTTAAGGCGCAACGTAGGTTAGGTTAAGGCGCAACATAGGTTAGGTTAAGGCGCAACATAGGTTAGGTTAAGGCGCAACATAGGCTAGGTTAAGGCGCAACATAGGTTAGGTTAAGGCGCAACATAGGCTAGGTTAAGGCGCAACATAGGCTAGGTTAAGGCGCAACATAGGCTAGGTTAAGGCGCAACATAGGTTAGGTTAAGGCGCAACATAGGTTAGGTTAAGGCGCAACATAGGTTAGGTTAAGGCGCAACATAGGTTAGGTTAAGGCGCAACATAGGTTAGGTTAAGGCGCAACATAGGTTAGGTTAAGGCGCAACATAGGTTAGGTTAAGGCGCAACATAGGTTAGGTTAAGGCGCAACATAGGTTAGGTTAAGGCGCAACATAGGTTAGGTTAAGGCGCAACATAGGTTAGGTTAAGGCGCAACATAGGTTAGGTTAAGGCGCAACATAGGTTAGGTTAAGGCGCAACATAGGTTAGGTTAAGGCGCAACATATGTTAGGTTAAGGCGCAACATAGGTTAGGTTAAGGCGCAACATAGGTTAGGTTAAGGCGCAACATAGGTTAGGTTAAGGCGCAACATAGGTTAGGTTAAGGCGCAACATAGGTTAGGTTAAGGTGCAACATAGGTTAGGTTAAGGGATGGTGTATGAGGGGGGAGGGGACG
>NC_064620.1:309941324-309946324 GCF_023898315.1 Schistocerca nitens
CCCCAATCCCTAGCACGAAGGAGGTTCAGCGGGTTACCCCGACCTTTCGGCCTAGGAAGACACGCTGATTCCTTCAGTGTAGCGCGCGTGCGGCCCAGAACATCTAAGGGCATCACAGACCTGTTATTGCTCAATCTCGTGCGGCTAGAAGCCGCCTGTCCCTCTAAGAAGAAAAGTAATCGCTGACAGCACGAAGGATGTCACGCGACTAGTTAGCGGGCTAGAGTCTCGTTCGTTATCGGAATTAACCAGACAAATCGCTCCACCAACTAAGAACGGCCATGCACCACCACCCACCGAATCAAGAAAGAGCTATCAATCTGTCAATCCTTCCGGTGTCCGGGCCTGGTGAGGTTTCCCGTGTTGAGTCAAATTAAGCCGCAGGCTCCACTCCTGGTGGTGCCCTTCCGTCAATTCCTTTAAGTTTCAGCTTTGCAACCATACTTCCCCCGGAACCCAAAAGCTTTGGTTTCCCGGAGGCTGCCCGCCGAGTCATCGGAGGAACTGCGGCGGATCGCTGGCTGGCATCGTTTATGGTTAGAACTAGGGCGGTATCTGATCGCCTTCGAACCTCTAACTTTCGTTCTTGATTAATGAAAACATACTTGGCAAATGCTTTCGCTTCTGTTCGTCTTGCGACGATCCAAGAATTTCACCTCTAACGTCGCAATACGAATGCCCCCGCCTGTCCCTATTAATCATTACCTCGGGTTCCGAAAACCAACAAAATAGAACCGAGGTCCTATTCCATTATTCCATGCACACAGTATTCAGGCGGGCTTGCCTGCTTTAAGCACTCTAATTTGTTCAAAGTAAACGTGCCGGCCCACCGAGACACTCAATAAAGAGCACCCTGGTAGGATTTCAACGGGGTCCGCCTCGGGACGCACGAGCACGCACGAGGCGGCCGCACGCCTTCGGCTCGCCCCACCGGCAGGACGTCCCACGATACATGCCAGTTAAACACCGACGGGCGGTGAACCAACAGCGTGGGACACAAATCCAACTACGAGCTTTTTAACCGCAACAACTTTAATATACGCTATTGGAGCTGGAATTACCGCGGCTGCTGGCACCAGACTTGCCCTCCAATAGATACTCGTTAAAGGATTTAAAGTGTACTCATTCCGATTACGGGGCCTCGGATGAGTCCCGTATCGTTATTTTTCGTCACTACCTCCCCGTGCCGGGAGTGGGTAATTTGCGCGCCTGCTGCCTTCCTTGGATGTGGTAGCCGTTTCTCAGGCTCCCTCTCCGGAATCGAACCCTGATTCCCCGTTACCCGTTACAACCATGGTAGGCGCAGAACCTACCATCGACAGTTGATAAGGCAGACATTTGAAAGATGCGTCGCCGGTACGAGGACCGTGCGATCAGCCCAAAGTTATTCAGAGTCACCAAGGCAAACGGACCGGACGAGCCGACCGATTGGTTTTGATCTAATAAAAGCGTCCCTTCCATCTCTGGTCGGGACTCTGTTTGCATGTATTAGCTCTAGAATTACCACAGTTATCCAAGTAACGTGGGTACGATCTAAGGAACCATAACTGATTTAATGAGCCATTCGCGGTTTCACCTTAATGCGGCTTGTACTGAGACATGCATGGCTTAATCTTTGAGACAAGCATATGACTACTGGCAGGATCAACCAGGGAGCTGCGTCAACTAGAGCTGAGCAGCCGGCCGCCCGGGAGTGTGTCCCGGAGGCCCGCGCGAACACGCAAGCGTCCGCTCAATTATTCCGCAAACAGGAGGAGGCTGGGCTCCCCTGCACGATACACCTCGAAACCCTCTCAGGTCCCGGCGGCGCGCAGCGCCGTCCTAAGTACTTGGTCGGGTTCGAGAGAGGCGCAATCGCCCGGAGATAGGCGAGTAGACGCTTTCAGTGCGACCACCCGTGCTCCCAACTGAGCTTGCCGCTGCCGACAGAGGCCCGGGAGCGTGCTGTCGTGGTGTTGCCGGCGGGAGACAACACGCGGCCACAAACAGTGGCCGGGCAGCTCCAACGCCAGCGCCACAGAGGGGCAGAGCCCCACTTGGGTGCCAAAGCGAACTCTCCCAGCACAGCGCACGCGCCAACACATCCGCACAGCTGCGATACAAACCACCTGCGAGAACCGCGGGGGCGACCGAGCAGCAGACGGCGTCGCGGCGCCGAGTGCCGGGCGGCGGCGCATCCTCAACGCACACAGTCCTCAATCGGACCAGCACACTGCAGATGTCCACCGCGCTTCGCACCGGGCCCGCGAGGACCCACTTTGGCCGCACGGCGCCGCGCGCTGGGTGCGCCGGCGCGCAGCTGCGCCGCCTGCCGCGTCCGTCGGCCGGCGCGCCTGCCACTGGGCGCCCCCACCAGCCGGCTGTAGCGCGTGCGCCCACGCAGCGCGCGGCCAGCACGCCGGGCGCTCCCCCCTCACCGGCCGGGGACGGTCCCACCCAGCCACCGCCGCGTATCGCTTCATACCCACATGCCCACTCACGTTCGTGGGTATGACGGGTGTCGCTGAAGCAACCAGTTAATACCTGTACCGATTTTCGCAATCAATGATTCACCTCCAGCGTAAACAACCGCGCAACAACGGATTTCCGGTTCATTTGCGTAACTTGGGCAGCAAACGTAGACGTCCATCTACATTTGCAAATTCAGTGGGTCTTGCATGCCTGGATGATATGCGTCACGACACGCCACATCAGCCCACATACATGCTGCGACGTATGCACGAGAGAACACGTGGAAGGTGGCCCGCGTACGTATGCGAATGCCATTGCACAGCTGCGAAGCTCATTGAACACGCAAACTCCCGCCTGACGAACTAGAGGCGACAGGGGGGCGATATACGTCTTACAGCAGTACACCTTACAGTGGATAGCGGGACCATGTGGAACGTACGCAACACTCGCTAGATGTTGTGATGGTACGCACCGTAACATGAATCAATACGCAGGACACCAGAGAGTGCGAGCACTGACCTATGTTGAGAGGGTTGCGATTAGGCAACGCTACATGAATGTTTCAATTCATATAACAATTACAGGTCAGGTTAGGGCGCAACGTGGGTTAGGTTAGGGCCCAACGTAGGTTAGGTTAGGGCCCAACGTAGGTTAGGTTAGGGCCCAACGTAGGTTAGGTTAGGGCCCAACGTAGGTTAGGTTAGGGCCCAACGTAGGTTAGGTTAGGGCCCAACGTAGGTTAGGTTAGGGCCCAACGTAGGTTAGGTTAGGGCCCAACGTAGGTTAGGTTAGGGCCCAACGTAGGTTAGGTTAGGGCCCAACGTAGGTTAGGTTAGGGCCCAACGTAGGTTAGGTTAGGGCCCAACGTAGGTTAGGTTAGGGCCCAACGTAGGTTAGGTTAGGGCCCAACGTAGGTTAGGTTAGGGCCCAACGTAGGTTAGGTTAGGGCCCAACGTAGGTTAGGTTAGGGCCCAACGTAGGTTAGGTTAGGGCCCAACGTAGGTTAGGTTAGGGCCCAACGTAGGTTAGGTTAAGGCGCAACATAGGTTAGGTTAAGGCGCAACATAGGTTAGGTTAAGGCGCAACGTAGGTTAGGTTAAGGCGCAACGTAGGTTAGGTTAAGGCGCAACGTAGGTTAGGTTAAGGCGCAACGTAGGTTAGGTTAAGGCGCAACGTAGGTTAGGTTAAGGCGCAACATAGGTTAGGTTAAGGCGCAACATAGGTTAGGTTAAGGCGCAACATAGGTTAGGTTAAGGCGCAACATAGGTTAGGTTAAGGCGCAACATAGGTTAGGTTAAGGCGCAACATAGGTTAGGTTAAGGCGCAACATAGGTTAGGTTAAGGCGCAACATAGGTTAGGTTAAGGCGCAACATAGGTTAGGTTAAGGCGCAACATAGGTTAGGTTAAGGCGCAACATAGGCTAGGTTAAGGCGCAACATAGGCTAGGTTAAGGCGCAACATAGGTTAGGTTAAGGCGCAACATAGGCTAGGTTAAGGCGCAACATAGGTTAGGTTAAGGCGCAACATAGGTTAGGTTAAGGCGCAACATAGGTTAGGTTAAGGCGCAACATAGGTTAGGTTAAGGCGCAACATAGGTTAGGTTAAGGCGCAACATAGGTTAGGTTAAGGCGCAACATAGGTTAGGTTAAGGCGCAACATAGGTTAGGTTAAGGCGCAACATAGGTTAGGTTAAGGCGCAACATAGGTTAGGTTAAGGCGCAACATAGGTTAGGTTAAGGCGCAACATAGGTTAGGTTAAGGCGCAACATAGGTTAGGTTAAGGCGCAACATAGGTTAGGTTAAGGCGCAACATAGGTTAGGTTAAGGCGCAACATAGGTTAGGTTAAGGCGCAACATAGGTTAGGTTAAGGCGCAACATAGGTTAGGTTAAGGCGCAACATAGGTTAGGTTAAGGCGCAACATAGGTTAGGTTAAGGTGCAACATAGGTTAGGTTAAGGGATGGTGTATGAGGGGGGAGGGGACGAGGTTCGTTCATAGTGATGATGGTAAGTGGACGCCTGAGGCACCCTGAGATGTGTCACGTCAGGATGCACCTTTGGCTCAGGGGAGGTGGTGCGCCGGTTCTGTGGGTGTGGCAAGGGAGTGGCAGACCTGTGTCTTTCATTTCTGCCATTGCTTATATGCTGTGAGACACGCCAGTGTGGTGGTGTTGGCTGCACCCCTGTGTAGCACATGTGTGGGTGTTTGTGGCTTATCTGCGTAATGATGGTTGTTGGAAGTGTGAGATATTCTGTTTTTGGGGTGGACCTCCTGGTTTTGTTATCATAGTGTGAATGGTGTAATGTGGCGGAGAGGATGCACTGGATGTTGTTCCATGGTGGTGCTTAGATATTGTGTCTGTTACAGCCAGAGAGTAGTGTGTGATAGGGTGTCTGGGTGACGTGTAGTTCACATTGTGTGCACAGACTGTCAGCATGTATAGGGACAGTTGTATGTCGTATGTCATCTATATTCCGATGGCTCTGCATCTATTAGTTATCAGCTCCATGTATCAGTTTAATCTGGTTGCAGTCTCGTGGTGTTCTA
>NC_064620.1:309951324-309958824 GCF_023898315.1 Schistocerca nitens
TAGACAGTGGCCTTCCTGTTCTTAAAGTAGTTTTCCACTAGGTGGTACATGTTTTGGGGACAACGCATTGCTCTAAGTCGCCTCATTACACTTGGCCACCACAAATTGTCGAAGGCGCCTGCTATGTCCACAAAAATGACAACAACATATTTTTCTTCACAGTTCGCACTGGAGACAACCTGCCTGATTGCCATTTCTGTGGATGCACCCTTTCTGAAGCCGAATTGGTTTGTTGCCTTCAGTCCTGACTCTTCATACCTTTTGTCCAGTCTGGTCACTATTAGCCTTTCTAATATTTTGCCAAGGATAGGTAGCAGACAGATAGGTCGATAAGATTTCACCTCATCCCTTGGCTTTGTCATAGACTTAAGTAATATGCAGACATTCCCTATTTTCCAATTGTCTGGGAAAGTGGACTCTCTAAGGCAGCTGTTATAAGTATCAATGAGGAGAGCAGGATTGTGTTCCCATACCCGCTTTATAATGGCATCATCTATGCCATCTGGTCCTGTGGCTTTGTGTGGTTTGCATGCCTTCACTGCAGCCTCTATCTCTTGTGCTGAGAAGTCTGGCTCGTTTCCTTCATTTTGGTACCCTATATTTTGCTCCTTCACAGCTGATTGCTGTGTTGTGTCCTCCTCTGGGTTGTCATCCGGTAGTAGGTTATTTAACAGTTCTTTCACTGTTTCCTGCCAGGTCATTGTAGGGCCTCTTCCAGGCACTTTTACATTGCTGAGGACAGTTTCGGTGCCATATTTAGGGCGAAGAATTCTATCGGTCAGCTTCCAAGGGTCATTGCTGTTGCACTCTTTTACCCATTTCTTCCATGTATCTGTCTTCGCTTTTGTAATTTCTTTGTTATATTTATTTTTTGTGCTTCTGTAAGTTGCCTTTGCTGCCAGTATTTCTGTCTCACGATTTGTACGTCGCGCATTCTGGAGCCGGTGTCGAGCTGCAATTGTGTCCTGCCGCATTTTTGTCAATGTTTCATTCCACCAAGGAACAGCATTCTTCAGCCGTGTTCTTCTCCTCATGGCCTTCCTGCAGCTCTCCTGTATTGCTGTCTGTAGGAGGTCTACTTTATCATTTACATTTGTTCCCACGGCGTTTGGCCAGTTTTCTACTCTGGTGGTCAGCTGGCAATCAAAAACTTGCCATTTTGCAAAGGTGGTGTTGTATCTCAGTAGCTCTTCTGTGACCCTCTCCCTGTGTTGTTTTGAGATCTCAAACGTGATCGCCCTGTGGTCACTTGAGGTCCATTCCTCTTGAATCGTCCATCTAGAGACCATGCTTGATATGTTTGCTGAGCAGAGTGTTACGTCGATGTTATTTTCCCCGGCTGGCCCACTGAAAGTTGTTAATGGTGAATCTCTGTTTATTACAGTTAAGCCATGTTGGAAGATGAAATCCTCTAGTTTTCGTCCTGCTTCATCTGTGTCCTGGCTGTGCCATAGTGGTGACATGGCATTCGCATCCATTGCTATTATGATGGCTTTTCCTTGGGTTTCGTGGATGATGGTGTCCAGTCGATGCAAATATTCATCAATTGGGGTATGGAACTGGCAGTACAGGCTTATTAAGTATATTTCACCAAAGTCGCCGGTTACTGCAGCTACAGCGGTATGAGCATCACAAAGGGAGGTTATCTGCAGAATGGTCAAGTTTGTGTTTCGTATTCCTATGGCTGCTTTCGGTACTCCATGGTTGCTGCTGTATACTAGGCGGAAACCTAGAGGATATCCTTTGATCTTATTTTCCATTACATATGGTTCTTGGATAAGAATAATGTCAAGGTTTTCCTCTTCCATCTTAAGTGATGCTTGACTAGGTACTACTTTCGATCTCTGCCCATTTAGTTGGATAATCTTGAGGATACTGGACTTTGTGTTGACGCCAGCTACCTGTCGACCTGGGGACTGTGGCGTAGAAGTGTTACTGGCCATATTCAGTTCTTTGTTCTTCTTTCGCCATGAATCTGACATATTCGGGGCAGTTTTTGTCCATTACAGAGTGGTTATGTGGCTTCTTCCAGTGCTTGCAGTTTGCACACTGTGGTGCCTTGTTCCTGTTACTGCATTCCTTAATGCCATGTCCTGGTGCTGCACAGTGCCCACAGATTGTTTCAGCACTTCTGCAAGTTTGTGTCGTGTGCCCAAAACCATGGCATTTGTAGCATCTGGTTACCTTGTTGAAATTCTGCAGCCTGTGTGAGGTACAGTTTATATATGCTCGTCCTTGTGCTATCAGGTGGTGCCAGAACTTTGCTTCCATTTCCAGGACGATGTTTACAGTATCTGTGTTCCTTGGACCTGTTTTAAATAGTGCTCTTATTCCTGTCTCAGCTCCCTCCTTTGTGCCGCCTAATGATGAAAGATTCCTTGTGTAGAGCTCCATTACCAGTTCTTCGTCGGTAATTTGTCTTGGGACATCAAACAGGATCACCCTTGGGTTTTTCTTCCTGGGGTCAGTTACTGTAATACCTGAGTCTCCTATTTCCTTACAGTTCTTTATTTTTTCTGCTTCAGCGTCATTTGGCACCTCTAAGATGACACCACTGTCCTTCAGAGTCCTACATTTCGTGATCTTTACGTCCTTCAGTGTTTCTTTTACAATGTTTTTTATGGTGTCTTGTAGCTGCTTCTCTGGCTGTTTTCCATCTGCTGGTCTAAAGACAAGAACTTTTGGGGTCTGGTTTGGCGTTGCTTTTGTATCGGTTTTGGCTTTTCTTGCGCTGACTGCAGTGGCATAGCTCACAGGTGGTTGTTCCATTGCTGGGGGAGATTCCTTTAGACATTTCAACTCTGTTTTGAGCTGCGCTATTTCCATCTCGTATTTTCTTAGAATCTGCTCATAAGCAGCCATTTTCCCTAACAAGAATTTCTTTTGTACGTTGTTTATCCTGTTGTTTTCGTTGAACATATATGCTTCTAGCTCTTCCCTCATTTCCACCATTGTTTGCAGATCACCTGTCATTGACTTTTCGGCTATTTCGGTTGTCATGGCTGTAACCTGTGTGCTTTTTCTAACACTATTTTCTAGATCAGCGTCCTTATTTTGCCCCATCTCGGGGCTGGCCGCCTTTCTGGCGCCTAGCTAGGTCGGTGCGTTAGCAGCGGCTTCCGTGCGCTGCGCGACGAGCAGCTGCCGCGCTGGGGACGAGCCTAGGCGCGCGGCCTTGGGGCAGGAATGCACTGCCCCGCTGGGGACGCGCCTCTCGCGCCCTGGACGGCTGTGGCACGCGACCGCTTTCGCTGTTGCGGCCTTCGAGTATTTCTATCGCTACCTGACTTCTGCTGTGCGCTAGGGCTCCGCAATTCGCGGCTATTTTTAACCTCGCATTCTGATATTGGTTTGAGCTGGGCAGAGGGAGGCGTCGCTTCTAATATGGAGCGTGCGGGAGTTTGTACCGAACGGCGCGTGGGCGCACGTACGACGTTACAATAACAATTTTATTTCTTATACTACTTATCCTACAGCTGAACTACAAGCACATTTCGAAAGCGCATGAGTTGAACAACAAAACCCTATAGCTACAGAATTTTTCAGCTATGGTGGGGACCGCAGACACGCACTTTTGTAGCCGTGTGAGAGTCTCTAGAGAAGGACGCGTGGCTCACACACTACACAAATTTAACAGCTATATCACTTAGGCTATGCGCACCACATCTAAACTAAAAACATATTTGTGAGGCGGATGACCCACACTACGGGAACCTACACACTACAGAGTTTATGTAACTAGGGCGAAGGCGGGAGACCGACGGTTTTGTCACCGCGCTGGAGTTTCTACAGAAATGCACGTTGGCGCACGCCCGACTTTACATTGACGGTTTTGTTTCTCAAACTATCCATCACACAGGAAAGTTGAGGGCATATTCGAAGAGAGCATAAGTCACACTACACGGAACTATTTACTACAGAATTTACCTAACTAATGTGGGGGCTGCAGGGCGCCGGATTTGTTATCGCGTGAGAGTTTTTAGGGAACGGCGCGTCTGCGCACGCACAACTTTACATTAACAGTTATGTTTCTCAAATTATCCGTCTCACGACAAAACTAGAAGCATATTCAATAAGAGAATAGAGCACACTAAGGAACCTACACACTAAAGAATTTTTGCTAGCGAAAGTTAGGGCTGCTAGCCGACGGTTTTGTCACCGCGCAGGATTTCCTACAGAGCGGGGCGTCGGTACATACGCGACTTTGCATTGACAGTTATATTTCTAAAACTATTCATCACACAAGAAAATTGGAAGCATATTCGGAATAAGCATAGAGTACACTACAAGAAACTATTTTCTACGGAATTTTCCTAACTAATATGGGGGCTGCAGAACGCCGGTTTTGTCGCAGAGTGAGAGTTCCTAGGGAACAGCGCGTAGGCGCGCACACGATCTCACTTTCCCAGTTTTATTTCTTAAGTTATAAGTCAGACAGCAAAACTACAAGCATATTCAGAAGATGGAGAGAGCAAACTAAAGGACCTTATACACTAAAGATTTTTGCTAAGTACAATGAGGGTTACAGACCGACGGTTTTGTCACCACGCTGGAGTTTCTACCAAGCGGGGCGTCGGCACTTGCAAGACTTTACATTGACTGTTTTATTTCTTAAACTATCCATCACACAGGAACATTGAAAACACTTTCGGAAAGAGCAAAGAGTACACTACAAGATACTATTCCATACAGAATTTTCTAACTAATCTGGGGGCTGCAGAGTGCCAGTTTTGTCGCCGCGTGGGAGTTCTAAGGAACGGCGCATCGGCGCACGCACGACTTTACAGTGGCAGTTTTATATCTTGAATTATTCATCACATAACAAAAATAAAACCATATTCAGAAGGATAATGTACTATACTAAAGGACCCTATACACTACAGACGTTTGCCAACTGAAGTGAAGGCTGCAGGGTGCCCGATTTGCGCGGGAGTTTCTACAGAACGGCACGTCAGCGGACGCACCACTTCACGTTAGCGGTGTTATTTCTAAAATTATGCATTACAAAATAGAGCAGAAAACATATAAGGGAAGGCGAAGGACCACACTACGAGAAACTATACTCTACAGGATACTCCTAATAGAGTGGGGGCTGCAAATCTCCTGTTTTCACCGCGCAGATGATTCTGCAGAAAACGTGCGAGTGCGAATGCACGACGTTGCGTTAGCAATTATATTTCTTCAAATATGCGTCACACAACAAAACTACATACATTTTCTGAGAGGACAAGGTATGCGCTTCCAATTTATCGGTTTAGATTGATTGTACCTAAAACAGTTTGTCAGTGGAGTGAATCCGAGACGCACTGAGCCAGGAGTTTGAAGGATACGCACTGACAGACACAAGATCAACAGAATATTTGCAATGCCGCTTACTTACTGTGACGGTCCCTTCCACAGTTTCTCAGCAACAACTCCAGCGTCCAGTAGTGTAGTTCGGATTGACGTTGAACACTTGTTATATACATCAGTAGGCAAACTCTTTATCTACGCCACGGAAGTACATACCACGATGGAAATGTTTTTCACTCCGTTACTATTTGAGCAAATAGAATCAAACTTCACTGTACCACTGTTGGTAGTGCATTGTAGCTCCGACTGACTTTTCAAGCGTAACGAAGGATTTTTACATACTTAAAACATTGTGTGAACACCTACACGATTTGCGCATTGCAGCTGGAAATGCGTTTTTCACAAAAACAGCCGTCACATAAAAACGACTTGTCGCATTACAATAAAATTTACACAGAATGAGTAAAACGTATAGGCGCTGCTGTGAGCAAACTTTCTCCGCGATCGCTGTAAAATTGGCTAATTAAACAGAGAAAAAGTGGTACCGCAACGGCGCGGTCAGCGCTACAGGCGTAGCGCCAAGCACAGGTAGGGACTGCTTCCAGACGCGGCAAAAAGTATTTTCACTAAACTTACTGTAACTATTCACCTACTACGCGTACGACCTTCAAATTTACACACGTTAGCGACGAACACTCACAGAGGCACTATGCCAAATTTCATCTCGATCGCAACACTCTTTCCCGGTGAAACCAACTAAGACGCGGGACCCGAAACACGCGCGTGCGTCCAGTGCGAGGGACAGCGGCGGGAATCTCGTTAATCCATTCATGCGCGTCACTAATTAGATGACGAGGCATTTGGCTACCTTAAGAGAGTCATAGTTACTCCCGCCGTTTACCCGCGCTTGCTTGAATTTCTTCACGTTGACATTCAGAGCACTGGGCAGAAATCACATTGCGTCAACACCCGCTAGGGCCATCGCAATGCTTTGTTTTAATTAGACAGTCGGATTCCCCCAGTCCGTGCCAGTTCTGAGTTGATCGTTGAATGGCGGCCGAAGAGAATCCGCGCACCCGCGCGCCCCCGGAGGAGCACGCTAAGGCGGACGCGGCCTCGCAGCAAGGAACATCCGTGGGAGGCCAAGGCACGGGACCGAGCTCGGATCCTGCACGCAGGTTGAAGCACCGGGGCGCGAACGCCGCACAGGCGCGCGCATCCTGCACCGCGGGCCAGCACGAGGCCGACCAACGGCGAGAGCAGACCACACCCGCGCTAAACGCCCGCACTTACCGGCACCCCTACGGCACTCACCTCGCCCAGGCCCGGCACGTTAGCGCTGACCCACTTCCCGACCAAGCCCGACACGCCCCGATCCTCAGAGCCAATCCTTATCCCGAAGTTACGGATCCAATTTGCCGACTTCCCTTACCTACATTATTCTATCGACTAGAGGCTCTTCACCTTGGAGACCTGCTGCGGATATGGGTACGAACCGGCGCGACACCTCCACGTGGCCCTCTCCCGGATTTTCAAGGTCCGAGGGGAAGATCGGGACACCGCCGCAACTGCGGTGCTCTTCGCGTTCCAAACCCTATCTCCCTGCTAGAGGATTCCAGGGAACTCGAACGCTCATGCAGAAAAGAAAACTCTTCCCCGATCTCCCGACGGCGTCTCCGGGTCCTTTTGGGTTACCCCGACGAGCATCTCTAAAAGAGGGGCCCGACTTGTATCGGTTCCGCTGCCGGGTTCCGGAATAGGAACCGGATTCCCTTTCGCCCAACGGGGGCCAGCACAAAGTGCATCATGCTATGACGGCCCCCATCAACATCGGATTTCTCCTAGGGCTTAGGATCGACTGACTCGTGTGCAACGGCTGTTCACACGAAACCCTTCTCCGCGTCAGCCCTCCAGGGCCTCGCTGGAGTATTTGCTACTACCACCAAGATCTGCACCGACGGCGGCTCCAGGCAGGCTCACGCCCAGACCCTTCTGCGCCCACCGCCGCGACCCTCCTACTCGTCAGGGCTTCGCGGCCGGCCGCAAGGACCGGCCGTGACTGCCGGACTGACGGCCGAGTATAGGCACGACGCTTCAGCGCCATCCATTTTCAGGGCTAGTTGCTTCGGCAGGTGAGTTGTTACACACTCCTTAGCGGATTCCGACTTCCATGGCCACCGTCCTGCTGTCTTAAGCAACCAACGCCTT
>NC_064620.1:309961324-309966324 GCF_023898315.1 Schistocerca nitens
CCCTAGCACGAAGGAGGTTCAGCGGGTTACCCCGACCTTTCGGCCTAGGAAGACACGCTGATTCCTTCAGTGTAGCGCGCGTGCGGCCCAGAACATCTAAGGGCATCACAGACCTGTTATTGCTCAATCTCGTGCGGCTAGAAGCCGCCTGTCCCTCTAAGAAGAAAAGTAATCGCTGACAGCACGAAGGATGTCACGCGACTAGTTAGCAGGCTAGAGTCTCGTTCGTTATCGGAATTAACCAGACAAATCGCTCCAGCAACTAAGAACGGCCATGCACCACCACCCACCGAATCAAGAAAGAGCTATCAATCTGTCAATCCTTCCGGTGTCCGGGCCTGGTGAGGTTTCCCGTGTTGAGTCAAATTAAGCCGCAGGCTCCACTCCTGGTGGTGCCCTTCCGTCAATTCCTTTAAGTTTCAGCTTTGCAACCATACTTCCCCCGGAACCCAAAAGCTTTGGTTTCCCGGAGGCTGCCCGCCGAGTCATCGGAGGAACTGCGGCGGATCGCTGGCTGGCATCGTTTATGGTTAGAACTAGGGCGGTATCTGATCGCCTTCGAACCTCTAACTTTCGTTCTTGATTAATGAAAACATACTTGGCAAATGCTTTCGCTTCTGTTCGTCTTGCGACGATCCAAGAATTTCACCTCTAACGTCGCAATACGAATGCCCCCGCCTGTCCCTATTAATCATTACCTCGGGTTCCAAAAACCAACAAAATAGAACCGAGGTCCTATTCCATTATTCCATGCACACAGTACTCAGGCGGGCTTGCCTGCATTAAGCACTCTAATTTGTTCAAAGTAAACGTGCCGGCCCACCGAGACACTCAATAAAGAGCACCCTGGTAGGATTTCAACGGGGTCCGCCTCGGGACGCACGAGCACGCACGAGGCGGTCGCACGCCTTCGGCTCGCCCCACCGGCAGGACGTCCCACGATACATGCCAGTTAAACACCGACGGGCGGTGAACCAACAGCGTGGGACACAAATCCAACTACGAGCTTTTTAACCGCAACAACTTTAATATACGCTATTGGAGCTGGAATTACCGCGGCTGCTGGCACCAGACTTGCCCTCCAATAGATACTCGTTAAAGGATTTAAAGTGTACTCATTCCGATTACGGGGCCTCGGATGAGTCCCGTATCGTTATTTTTCGTCACTACCTCCCCGTGCCGGGAGTGGGTAATTTGCGCGCCTGCTGCCTTCCTTGGATGTGGTAGCCGTTTCTCAGGCTCCCTCTCCGGAATCGAACCCTGATTCCCCGTTACCCGTTACAACCATGGTAGGCGCAGAACCTACCATCGACAGTTGATAAGGCAGACATTTGAAAGATGCGTCGCCGGTACGAGGACCGTGCGATCAGCCCAAAGTTATTCAGAGTCACCAAGGCAAACGGACCGGACGAGCCGACCGATTGGTTTTGATCTAATAAAAGCGTCCCTTCCATCTCTGGTCGGGACTCTGTTTGCATGTATTAGCTCTAGAATTACCACAGTTATCCAAGTAACGTGGGTACGATCTAAGGAACCATAACTGATTTAATGAGCCATTCGCGGTTTCACCTTAATGCGGCTTGTACTGAGACATGCATGGCTTAATCTTTGAGACAAGCATATGACTACTGGCAGGATCAACCAGGGAGCTGCGTCAACTAGAGCTGAGCAGCCGGCCGCCCGGGAGTGTGTCCCGGAGGCCCGCGCGAACACGCAAGCGTCCGCTCAATTATTCCGCAAACAGGAGGAGGCTGGGCTCCCCTGCACGATACACCTCGAAACCCTCTCAGGTCCCGGCGGCGCGCAGCGCCGTCCTAAGTACTTGGTCGGGTTCGAGAGAGGCGCAATCGCCCGGAGATAGGCGAGTAGACGCTTTCAGTGCGACCACCCGTGCTCCCAACTGAGCTTGCCGCTGCCGACAGAGGCCCGGGAGCGTGCTGTCGTGGTGTTGCCGGCGGGAGACAACACGCGGCCACAAACAGTGGCCGGGCAGCTCCAACGCCAGCGCCACAGAGGGGCAGAGCCCCACTTGGGTGCCAAAGCGAACTCTCCCAGCACAGCGCACGCGCCAACACATCCGCACAGCTGCGATACAAACCACCTGCGAGAACCGCGGGGGCGACCGAGCAGCAGACGGCGTCGCGGCGCCGAGTGCCGGGCGGCGGCGCATCCTCAACGCACACAGTCCTCAATCGGACCAGCACACTGCAGATGTCCACCGCGCTTCGCACCGGGCCCGCGAGGACCCACTTTGGCCGCACGGCGCCGCGCGCTGGGTGCGCCGGCGCGCAGCTGCGCCGCCTGCCGCGTCCGTCGGCCGGCGCGCCTGCCACTGGGCGCCCCCACCAGCCGGCTGTAGCGCGTGCGCCCACGCAGCGCGCGGCCAGCACGCCGGGCGCTCCCCCCTCACCGGCCGGGGACGGTCCCACCCAGCCACCGCCGCGTATCGCTTCATACCCACATGCCCACTCACGTTCGTGGGTATGACGGGTGTCGCTGAAGCAACCAGTTAATACCTGTACCGATTTTCGCAATCAATGATTCACCTCCAGCGTAAACAACCGCGCAACAACGGATTTCCGGTTCATTTGCGTAACTTGGGCAGCAAACGTAGACGTCCATCTACATTTGCAAATTCAGTGGGTCTTGCATGCCTGGATGATATGCGTCACGACACGCCACATCAGCCCACATACATGCTGCGACGTATGCACGAGAGAACACGTGGAAGGTGGCCCGCGTACGTATGCGAATGCCATTGCACAGCTGCGAAGCTCATTGAACACGCAAACTCCCGCCTGACGAACTAGAGGCGACAGGGGGGCGATATACGTCTTACAGCAGTACACATTACAGTGGATAGCGGGACCATGTGGAACGTACGCAACACTCGCTAGATGTTGTGAGGGTACGCACCGTAACATGAATCAATACGCAGGACACCAGAGAGTGCGAGCACTGACCTATGTTGAGAGGGTTGCGATTAGGCAACGCTACATGAATGTTTCAATTCATATAACAATTACAGGTCAGGTTAGGGCCCAACGTAGGTTAGGTTAGGGCCCAACGTAGGTTAGGTTAGGGCCCAACGTAGGTTAGGTTAGGGCCCAACGTAGGTTAGGTTAGGGCCCAACGTAGGTTAGGTTAGGGCCCAACGTAGGTTAGGTTAGGGCCCAACGTAGGTTAGGTTAGGGCCCAACGTAGGTTAGGTTAGGGCCCAACGTAGGTTAGGTTAGGGCCCAACGTAGGTTAGGTTAGGGCCCAACGTAGGTTAGGTTAGGGCCCAACGTAGGTTAGGTTAGGGCCCAACGTAGGTTAGGTTAGGGCCCAACGTAGGTTAGGTTAGGGCCCAACGTAGGTTAGGTTAGGGCCCAACGTAGGTTAGGTTAGGGCCCAACGTAGGTTAGGTTAAGGCGCAACGTAGGTTAGGTTAAGGCGCAACGTAGGTTAGGTTAAGGCGCAACGTAGGTTAGGTTAAGGCGCAACGTAGGTTAGGTTAAGGCGCAACGTAGGTTAGGTTAAGGCGCAACGTAGGTTAGGTTAAGGCGCAACGTAGGTTAGGTTAAGGCGCAACATAGGTTAGGTTAAGGCGCAACGTAGGTTAGGTTAAGGCGCAACGTAGGTTAGGTTAAGGCGCAACATAGGTTAGGTTAAGGCGCAACATAGGTTAGGTTAAGGCGCAACATAGGTTAGGTTAAGGCGCAACATAGGTTAGGTTAAGGCGCAACATAGGCTAGGTTAAGGCGCAACATAGGTTAGGTTAAGGCGCAACATAGGCTAGGTTAAGGCGCAACATAGGCTAGGTTAAGGCGCAACATAGGTTAGGTTAAGGCGCAACATAGGCTAGGTTAAGGCGCAACATAGGTTAGGTTAAGGCGCAACATAGGTTAGGTTAAGGCGCAACATAGGTTAGGTTAAGGCGCAACATAGGTTAGGTTAAGGCGCAACATAGGTTAGGTTAAGGCGCAACATAGGTTAGGTTAAGGCGCAACATAGGTTAGGTTAAGGCGCAACATAGGTTAGGTTAAGGCGCAACATAGGTTAGGTTAAGGCGCAACATAGGTTAGGTTAAGGCGCAACATAGGTTAGGTTAAGGCGCAACATAGGTTAGGTTAAGGCGCAACATAGGTTAGGTTAAGGCGCAACATAGGTTAGGTTAAGGCGCAACATAGGTTAGGTTAAGGCGCAACATAGGTTAGGTTAAGGCGCAACATAGGTTAGGTTAAGGCGCAACATAGGTTAGGTTAAGGCGCAACATAGGTTAGGTTAAGGTGCAACATAGGTTAGGTTAAGGGATGGTGTATGAGGGGGGAGGGGACGAGGTTCGTTCATAGTGATGATGGTAAGTGGACGCCTGAGGCACCCTGAGATGTGTCACGTCAGGATGCACCTTTGGCTCAGGGGAGGTGGTGCGCCGGTTCTGTGGGTGTGGCAAGGGAGTGGCAGACCTGTGTCTTTCATTTCTGCCATTGCTTATATGCTGTGAGACACGCCAGTGTGGTGGTGTTGGCTGCACCCCTGTGTAGCACATGTGTGGGTGTTTGTGGCTTATCTGCGTAATGATGGTTGTTGGAAGTGTGAGATATTCTGTTTTTGGGGTGGACCTCCTGGTTTTGTTATCATAGTGTGAATGGTGTAATGTGGCGGAGAGGATGCACTGGATGTTGTTCCATGGTGGTGCTTAGATATTGTGTCTGTGTCTGTTACAGCCAGAGAGTAGTGTGTGATAGGGTGTCTGGGTGACGTGTAGTTCACATTGTGTGCACAGACTGTCAGCATGTAAAGGGACAGTTGTATGTCGTATGTCATCTATATTCCGATGGCTCTGCATCTATTAGTTATCAGCTCCATGTATCAGTTTAATCTGGTTGCAGTCTCGTGGTGTTCTATCTCTGTACAGTAGTAGAGGTGCGACTGCACTACGTAGCTACCCCTTGCGGCAGCTTTCCCCGGTGTATGGCATATGATTATCAGCAATGAGTCGATTAGTGACAACTGGT
>NC_064620.1:309976324-309978824 GCF_023898315.1 Schistocerca nitens
GGCCCAACGTAGGTTAGGTTAGGGCCCAACGTAGGTTAGGTTAGGGCCCAACGTAGGTTAGGTTAGGGCCCAACGTAGGTTAGGTTAGGGCCCAACGTAGGTTAGGTTAGGGCCCAACGTAGGTTAGGTTAGGGCCCAACGTAGGTTAGGTTAGGGCCCAACGTAGGTTAGGTTAGGGCCCAACGTAGGTTAGGTTAGGGCCCAACGTAGGTTAGGTTAGGGCCCAACGTAGGTTAGGTTAGGGCCCAACGTAGGTTAGGTTAGGGCCCAACTTAGGTTAGGTTAAGGCGCAACATAGGTTAGGTTAAGGCGCAACATAGGTTAGGTTAAGGCGCAACGTAGGTTAGGTTAAGGCGCAACGTAGGTTAGGTTAAGGCGCAACGTAGGTTAGGTTAAGGCGCAACGTAGGTTAGGTTAAGGCGCAACGTAGGTTAGGTTAAGGCGCAACGTAGGTTAGGTTAAGGCGCAACGTAGGTTAGGTTAAGGCGCAACGTAGGTTAGGTTAAGGCGCAACATAGGTTAGGTTAAGGCGCAACATAGGTTAGGTTAAGGCGCAACATAGGTTAGGTTAAGGCGCAACATAGGTTAGGTTAAGGCGCAACATAGGTTAGGTTAAGGCGCAACATAGGCTAGGTTAAGGCGCAACATAGGCTAGGTTAAGGCGCAACATAGGTTAGGTTAAGGCGCAACATAGGCTAGGTTAAGGCGCAACATAGGTTAGGTTAAGGCGCAACATAGGTTAGGTTAAGGCGCAACATAGGTTAGGTTAAGGCGCAACATAGGTTAGGTTAAGGCGCAACATAGGTTAGGTTAAGGCGCAACATAGGTTAGGTTAAGGCGCAACATAGGTTAGGTTAAGGCGCAACATAGGTTAGGTTAAGGCGCAACATAGGTTAGGTTAAGGCGCAACATAGGTTAGGTTAAGGCGCAACATAGGTTAGGTTAAGGCGCAACATAGGTTAGGTTAAGGCGCAACATAGGTTAGGTTAAGGCGCAACATAGGTTAGGTTAAGGCGCAACATAGGTTAGGTTAAGGCGCAACATAGGTTAGGTTAAGGGATGGTGTATGAGGGGGGAGGGGACGAGGTTCGTTCATAGTGATGATGGTAAGTGGACGCCTGAGGCACCCTGAGATGTGTCACGTCAGGATGCACCTTTGGCTCAGGGGAGGTGGTGCGCCGGTTCTGTGGGTGTGGCAAGGGAGTGGCAGACCTGTGTCTTTCATTTCTGCCATTGCTTATATGCTGTGAGACACGCCAGTGTGGTGGTGTTGGCTGCACCCCTGTGTAGCACATGTGTGGGTGTTTGTGGCTTATCTGCGTAATGATGGTTGTTGGAAGTGTGAGATATTCTGTTTTTGGGGTGGACCTCCTGGTTTTGTTATCATAGTGTGAATGGTGTAATGTGGCGGAGAGGATGCACTGGATGTTGTTCCATGGTGGTGCTTAGATATTGTGTCTGTTACAGCCAGAGAGTAGTGTGTGATAGGGTGTCTGGGTGACGTGTAGTTCACATTGTGTGCACAGACTGTCAGCATGTATAGGGACAGTTGTATGTCGTATGTCATCTATATTCCGATGGCTCTGCATCTATTAGTTATCAGCTCCATGTATCAGTTTAATCTGGTTGCAGTCTCGTGGTGTTCTATCTCTGTACAGTAGTAGAGGTGCGACTGCACTACGTAGCTACCCCTTGCGGCAGCTTTCCCCGGTGTATGGCATATGATTATCAGCAATGAGTCGATTAGTGACAACTGGTCGTGTGACAACGTCACATGTCTGCGGGTGGGATACGCTACAACCTGCTTGTGGGTCAGGGCTCAGTAATGCTCTCCTCACACTGAGCGCTCGGACCGTCATTACCCGTCTGCGTGATATATTGCGGAGCGCTTTTAGCCATTGCCAGAGTCTTTGCGACTGCGAGTGCAACGCCCATGGGGACCGATATGGTAGGGGCGCTTCCTAGCTGATCGCTCAGCATCGGAATCCGTACTGTGAGCACGCAATCGCGCACAGACTTAGAGCATGTGTAGGGACAGCGGGAATTTCGCATCTTGGATAAAACGCTTCATGAAACGGATGATATAGGGGTGGATTGCAACTTACGACTGCGAGAAAAGTCCGCCGTTCATCCGCTGGAGTTGCAATTTGGGCAGGTGACGTGAGGCACGTACGGGGGCGGGTGGCGTGATTGTCGGTGGACGACGTCGTGCGGCGCAGGGACTGGCGTTGGTGCTCTTGTGGTGGACAGTGGATGCAGGCTTTGTGGGTGGGGTCGGGAAACGGGTACTGTGGGCCCATCGCCGTCGTAGTCAGCTTGGCGTCGCATAGATGGCGGTACTGTTTTTGTGGTGCGATCGACATGGTGGTTCTAGTGCTGTCGGATGCGCGTAGATGGGGCTATTGCATGTGGTTTCGTCGTGTTTTCATAGATGGCGATGCTGTGTTTTGGCACTATGGTTGGCGTGGTGTCATTGCATTCCTGTAGATGGCGGTGTCGT
>NC_064620.1:309986324-309988824 GCF_023898315.1 Schistocerca nitens
AGCCGACCGATTGGTTTTGATCTAATAAAAGCGTCCCTTCCATCTCTGGTCGGGACTCTGTTTGCATGTATTAGCTCTAGAATTACCACAGTTATCCAAGTAACATGGGTACGATCTAAGGAACCATAACTGATTTAATGAGCCATTCGCGGTTTCACCTTAATGCGGCTTGTACTGAGACATGCATGGCTTAATCTTTGAGACAAGCATATGACTACTGGCAGGATCAACCAGGGAGCTGCGTCAACTAGAGCTGAGCAGCCGGCCGCCCGGGAGTGTGTCCCGGAGGCCCGCGCGAACACGCAAGCGTCCGCTCAATTATTCCGCAAACAGGAGGAGGCTGGGCTCCCCTGCACGATACACCTCGAAACCCTCTCAGGTCCCGGCGGCGCGCAGCGCCGTCCTAAGTACTTGGTCGGGTTCGAGAGAGGCGCAATCGCCCGGAGATAGGCGAGTAGACGCTTTCAGTGCGACCACCCGTGCTCCCAACTGAGCTTGCCGCTGCCGACAGAGGCCCGGGAGCGTGCTGTCGTGGTGTTGCCGGCGGGAGACAACACGCGGCCACAAACAGTGGCCGGGCAGCTCCAACGCCAGCGCCACAGAGGGGCAGAGCCCCACTTGGGTGCCAAAGCGAACTCTCCCAGCACAGCGCACGCGCCAACACATCCGCACAGCTGCGATACAAACCACCTGCGAGAACCGCGGGGGCGACCGAGCAGCAGACGGCGTCGCGGCGCCGAGTGCCGGGCGGCGGCGCATCCTCAACGCACACAGTCCTCAATCGGACCAGCACACTGCAGATGTCCACCGCGCTTCGCACCGGGCCCGCGAGGACCCACTTTGGCCGCACGGCGCCGCGCGTTGGGTGCGCCGGCGCGCAGCTGCGCCGCCTGCCGCGTCCGTCGGCCGGCGCGCCTGCCACTGGGCGCCCCCACCAGCCGGCTGTAGCGCGTGCGCCCACGCAGCGCGCGGCCAGCACGCCGGGCGCTCCCCCCTCACCGGCCGGGGACGGTCCCACCCAGCCACCGCCGCGTATCGCTTCATACCCACATGCCCACTCACGTTCGTGGGTATGACGGGTGTCGCTGAAGCAACCAGTTAATACCTGTACCGATTGTCGCAATCAATGATTCACCTCCAGCGTATACAACCGCGCAACAACGGATTTCCAGTTCATTTGCGTAACTTGGGCAGCAAACGTAGACGTCCATCTACATTTGCAAATTCAGTGGGTCTTGCATGCCTGGATGATATGCGTCACGACACGCCACATCAGCCCACATACATGCTGCGACGTATGCACGAGAGAACACGTGGAAGGTGGCCCGCGTACGTATGCGAATGCCATTGCACAGCTGCGAAGCTCATTGAACACGCAAACTCCCGCCTGACGAACTAGAGGCGACAGGGGAGCGATATAAGTCTTACAGCAGTACACATTACAGTGGATAGCGGGACCATGTGGAACGTACGCACCACTCGCTAGATGTTGTGAGGGTACGCACCGTAACATGAATCAATACGCAGGACACCAGAGAGTGCGAGCACTGACCTATGTTGAGAGGGTTGCGATTAGGCAACGCTACATGAATGTTTCAATTCATATAACAATTACAGGTTAGGTTAGGGCGCAACGTGCGTTAGGTTAGGGCGCAACGTGCGTTAGGTTAGGGCGCAACGTAGGTTAGGTTAGGGCCCAACGTAGGTTAGGTTAGGGCCCAACGTAGGTTAGGTTAGGGCCCAACGTAGGTTAGGTTAGGGCCCAACGTAGGTTAGGTTAGGGCCCAACGTAGGTTAGGTTAGGGCCCAACGTAGGTTAGGTTAGGGCCCAACGTAGGTTAGGTTAGGGCCCAACGTAGGTTAGGTTAGGGCCCAACGTAGGTTAGGTTAGGGCCCAACGTAGGTTAGGTTAGGGCCCAACGTAGGTTAGGTTAGGGCCCAACGTAGGTTAGGTTAGGGCCCAACGTAGGTTAGGTTAGGGCCCAACGTAGGTTAGGTTAGGGCCCAACGTAGGTTAGGTTAGGGCCCAACGTAGGTTAGGTTAGGGCCCAACGTAGGTTAGGTTAGGGCCCAACGTAGGTTAGGTTAGGGCCCAACGTAGGTTAGGTTAGGGCCCAACGTAGGTTAGGTTAGGGCCCAACGTAGGTTAGGTTAGGGCGCAACGTAGGTTAGGTTAGGGCGCAACGTAGGTTAGGTTAGGGCGCAACGTAGGTTAGGTTAAGGCGCAACGTAGGTTAGGTTAAGGCGCAACGTAGGTTAGGTTAAGGCGCAACGTAGGTTAGGTTAAGGCGCAACGTAGGTTAGGTTAAGGCGCAACATAGGTTAGGTTAAGGCGCAACATAGGTTAGGTTAAGGCGCAACATAGGTTAGGTTAAGGCGCAACATAGGTTAGGTTAAGGCGCAACATGGGTTAGGTTAAGGGATGGTGTATGAGGGGGGGAGGGGACGAGGTTCGTTCATAGTGATGATGGTAAGTGGACGCCTGAGGCACCCTGAGATG
>NC_064620.1:309996324-310001324 GCF_023898315.1 Schistocerca nitens
CGGCCTAGGAAGACACGCTGATTCCTTCAGTGTAGCGCGCGTGCGGCCCAGAACATCTAAGGGCATCACAGACCTGTTATTGCTCAATCTCGTGCGGCTAGAAGCCGCCTGTCCCTCTAAGAAGAAAAGTAATCGCTGACAGCACGAAGGATGTCACGCGACTAGTTAGCAGGCTAGAGTCTCGTTCGTTATCGGAATTAACCAGACAAATCGCTCCACCAACTAAGAACGGCCATGCACCACCACCCACCGAATCAAGAAAGAGCTATCAATCTGTCAATCCTTCCGGTGTCCGGGCCTGGTGAGGTTTCCCGTGTTGAGTCAAATTAAGCCGCAGGCTCCACTCCTGGTGGTGCCCTTCCGTCAATTCCTTTAAGTTTCAGCTTTGCAACCATACTTCCCCCGGAACCCAAAAGCTTTGGTTTCCCGGAGGCTGCCCGCCGAGTCATCGGAGGAACTGCGGCGGATCGCTGGCTGGCATCGTTTATGGTTAGAACTAGGGCGGTATCTGATCGCCTTCGAACCTCTAACTTTCGTTCTTGATTAATGAAAACATACTTGGCAAATGCTTTCGCTTCTGTTCGTCTTGCGACGATCCAAGAATTTCACCTCTAACGTCGCAATACGAATGCCCCCGCCTGTCCCTATTAATCATTACCTCGGGTTCCGAAAACCAACAAAATAGAACCGAGGTCCTATTCCATTATTCCATGCACACAGTATTCAGGCGGGCTTGCCTGCTTTAAGCACTCTAATTTGTTCAAAGTAAACGTGCCGGCCCACCGAGACACTCAATAAAGAGCACCCTGGTAGGATTTCAACGGGGTCCGCCTCGGGACGCACGAGCACGCACGAGGCGGTCGCACGCCTTCGGCTCGCCCCACCGGCAGGACGTCCCACGATACATGCCAGTTAAACACCGACGGGCGGTGAACCAACAGCGTGGGACACAAATCCAACTACGAGCTTTTTAACCGCAACAACTTTAATATACGCTATTGGAGCTGGAATTACCGCGGCTGCTGGCACCAGACTTGCCCTCCAATAGATACTCGTTAAAGGATTTAAAGTGTACTCATTCCGATTACGGGGCCTCGGATGAGTCCCGTATCGTTATTTTTCGTCACTACCTCCCCGTGCCGGGAGTGGGTAATTTGCGCGCCTGCTGCCTTCCTTGGATGTGGTAGCCGTTTCTCAGGCTCCCTCTCCGGAATCGAACCCTGATTCCCCGTTACCCGTTACAACCATGGTAGGCGCAGAACCTACCATCGACAGTTGATAAGGCAGACATTTGAAAGATGCGTCGCCGGTACGAGGACCGTGCGATCAGCCCAAAGTTATTCAGAGTCACCAAGGCAAACGGACCGGACGAGCCGACCGATTGGTTTTGATCTAATAAAAGCGTCCCTTCCATCTCTGGTCGGGACTCTGTTTGCATGTATTAGCTCTAGAATTACCACAGTTATCCAAGTAACGTGGGTACGATCTAAGGAACCATAACTGATTTAATGAGCCATTCGCGGTTTCACCTTAATGCGGCTTGTACTGAGACATGCATGGCTTAATCTTTGAGACAAGCATATGACTACTGGCAGGATCAACCAGGGAGCTGCGTCAACTAGAGCTGAGCAGCCGGCCGCCCGGGAGTGTGTCCCGGAGGCCCGCGCGAACACGCAAGCGTCCGCTCAATTATTCCGCAAACAGGAGGAGGCTGGGCTCCCCTGCACGATACACCTCGAAACCCTCTCAGGTCCCGGCGGCGCGCAGCGCCGTCCTAAGTACTTGGTCGGGTTCGAGAGAGGCGCAATCGCCCGGAGATAGGCGAGTAGACGCTTTCAGTGCGACCACCCGTGCTCCCAACTGAGCTTGCCGCTGCCGACAGAGGCCCGGGAGCGTGCTGTCGTGGTGTTGCCGGCGGGAGACAACACGCGGCCACAAACAGTGGCCGGGCAGCTCCAACGCCAGCGCCACAGAGGGGCAGAGCCCCACTTGGGTGCCAAAGCGAACTCTCCCAGCACAGCGCACGCGCCAACACATCCGCACAGCTGCGATACAAACCACCTGCGAGAACCGCGGGGGCGACCGAGCAGCAGACGGCGTCGCGGCGCCGAGTGCCGGGCGGCGGCGCATCCTCAACGCACACAGTCCTCAATCGGACCAGCACACTGCAGATGTCCACCGCGCTTCGCACCGGGCCCGCGAGGACCCACTTTGGCCGCACGGCGCCGCGCGTTGGGTGCGCCGGCGCGCAGCTGCGCCGCCTGCCGCGTCCGTCGGCCGGCGCGCCTGCCACTGGGCGCCCCCACCAGCCGGCTGTAGCGCGTGCGCCCACGCAGCGCGCGGCCAGCACGCCGGGCGCTCCCCCCTCACCGGCCGGGGACGGTCCCACCCAGCCACCGCCGCGTATCGCTTCATACCCACATGCCCACTCACGTTCGTGGGTATGACGGGTGTCGCTGAAGCAACCAGTTAATACCTGTACCGATTGTCGCAATCAATGATTCACCTCCAGCGTATACAACCGCGCAACAACGGATTTCCAGTTCATTTGCGTAACTTGGGCAGCAAACGTAGACGTCCATCTACATTTGCAAATTCAGTGGGTCTTGCATGCCTGGATGATATGCGTCACGACACGCCACATCAGCCCACATACATGCTGCGACGTATGCACGAGAGAACACGTGGAAGGTGGCCCGCGTACGTATGCGAATGCCATTGCACAGCTGCGAAGCTCATTGAACACGCAAACTCCCGCCTGACGAACTAGAGGCGACAGGGGAGCGATATAAGTCTTACAGCAGTACACATTACAGTGGATAGCGGGACCATGTGGAACGTACGCACCACTCGCTAGATGTTGTGAGGGTACGCACCGTAACATGAATCAATACGCAGGACACCAGAGAGTGCGAGCACTGACCTATGTTGAGAGGGTTGCGATTAGGCAACGCTACATGAATGTTTCAATTCATATAACAATTACAGGTTAGGTTAGGGCGCAACGTGCGTTAGGTTAGGGCGCAACGTGCGTTAGGTTAGGGCGCAACGTAGGTTAGGTTAGGGCCCAACGTAGGTTAGGTTAGGGCCCAACGTAGGTTAGGTTAGGGCCCAACGTAGGTTAGGTTAGGGCCCAACGTAGGTTAGGTTAGGGCCCAACGTAGGTTAGGTTAGGGCCCAACGTAGGTTAGGTTAGGGCCCAACGTAGGTTAGGTTAGGGCCCAACGTAGGTTAGGTTAGGGCCCAACGTAGGTTAGGTTAGGGCCCAACGTAGGTTAGGTTAGGGCCCAACGTAGGTTAGGTTAGGGCCCAACGTAGGTTAGGTTAGGGCCCAACGTAGGTTAGGTTAGGGCCCAACGTAGGTTAGGTTAGGGCCCAACGTAGGTTAGGTTAGGGCCCAACGTAGGTTAGGTTAGGGCCCAACGTAGGTTAGGTTAGGGCCCAACGTAGGTTAGGTTAGGGCCCAACGTAGGTTAGGTTAGGGCCCAACGTAGGTTAGGTTAGGGCCCAACGTAGGTTAGGTTAGGGCCCAACGTAGGTTAGGTTAGGGCCCAACTTAGGTTAGGTTAGGGCCCAACGTAGGTTAGGTTAGGGCCCAACGTAGGTTAGGTTAGGGCGCAACGTAGGTTAGGTTAGGGCGCAACGTAGGTTAGGTTAGGGCGCAACGTAGGTTAGGTTAGGGCGCAACGTAGGTTAGGTTAGGGCGCAACGTAGGTTAGGTTAGGGCGCAACGTAGGTTAGGTTAGGGCGCAACGTAGGTTAGGTTAAGGCGCAACGTAGGTTAGGTTAAGGCGCAACGTAGGTTAGGTTAAGGCGCAACGTAGGTTAGGTTAAGGCGCAACGTAGGTTAGGTTAAGGCGCAACGTAGGTTAGGTTAAGGCGCAACGTAGGTTAGGTTAAGGCGCAACGTAGGTTAGGTTAAGGCGCAACGTAGGTTAGGTTAAGGCGCAACGTAGGTTAGGTTAAGGCGCAACGTAGGTTAGGTTAAGGCGCAACATAGGTTAGGTTAAGGCGCAACATAGGTTAGGTTAAGGCGCAACATAGGTTAGGTTAAGGCGCAACATAGGTTAGGTTAAGGCGCAACATAGGTTAGGTTAAGGCGCAACATGGGTTAGGTTAAGGGATGGTGTATGAGGGGGGGAGGGGACGAGGTTCGTTCATAGTGATGATGGTAAGTGGACGCCTGAGGCACCCTGAGATGTGTCACGTCAGGATGCACCTTTGGCTCAGGGGAGGTGGTGCGCCGGTTCCGTGGGTGTGGCAAGGGAGTGGCAGACCTGTGTCTTTCATTCCTGCCATTGCTTATATGCTGTGAGACACGCCAGTGTGGTGGTGTTGGCTGCACCCCTGTGTAGCACATGTGTGGGTGTTTGTGGCTTATCTGCGTAATGATGGTTGTTGGAAGAGTGAGATATTCTGTTTTTGGGGTGGACCTCCTGGTTTTGTTATCATAGTGTGAATGGTGTAATGTGGCGGAGAGGATGCACTGGATGTTGTTCCATGGTGGTGCTTAGATATTGTGTCTGTGTCTGTTACAGCCAGAGAGTAGTGTGTGATAGGGTGTCTGGGTGACGTGTAGTTCACATTGTGTGCACAGACTGTCAGCATGTATAGGGACAGTTGTATGTCGTATGTCATCTATATTCCGATGGCTCTGCATCTATTAGTTATCAGCGCCATGTATCAGTTTAATCTGGTTGCAGTCTCGTGGTGTTCTATCTCTGTACAGTAGTAGAGGTGCGACTGCACTACGTAGCTACCCCTTGCGGCAGCTTTCCCCGGTGTATGGCATATGATTATCAGCAATGAGTCGATTAGTGACAACTGGTCGTGTGACAACGTCACATGTCTGCGGGTGGGATACGCTACAACCTGCTTGTGGGTCAGGGCTCAGTAATGCTCTCCTCACACTGAGCGCTCGGACCGTCATTACCCGTCTGCGTGATATATTGCGGAGCGCTTTTAGCCATTGCCAGAGTCTTTGCGACTGCGAGTGCAAC
>NC_064620.1:310011324-310021324 GCF_023898315.1 Schistocerca nitens
CGCACCACTCGCTAGATGTTGTGAGGGTACGCACCGTAACATGAATCAATACGCAGGACACCAGAGAGTGCGAGCACTGACCTATGTTGAGAGGGTTGCGATTAGGCAACGCTACATGAATGTTTCAATTCATATAACAATTACAGGTTAGGTTAGGGCGCAACGTGCGTTAGGTTAGGGCGCAACGTGCGTTAGGTTAGGGCGCAACGTAGGTTAGGTTAGGGCCCAACGTAGGTTAGGTTAGGGCCCAACGTAGGTTAGGTTAGGGCCCAACGTAGGTTAGGTTAGGGCCCAACGTAGGTTAGGTTAGGGCCCAACGTAGGTTAGGTTAGGGCCCAACGTAGGTTAGGTTAGGGCCCAACGTAGGTTAGGTTAGGGCCCAACGTAGGTTAGGTTAGGGCCCAACGTAGGTTAGGTTAGGGCCCAACGTAGGTTAGGTTAGGGCCCAACGTAGGTTAGGTTAGGGCCCAACGTAGGTTAGGTTAGGGCCCAACGTAGGTTAGGTTAGGGCCCAACGTAGGTTAGGTTAGGGCCCAACGTAGGTTAGGTTAGGGCCCAACGTAGGTTAGGTTAGGGCCCAACGTAGGTTAGGTTAGGGCCCAACGTAGGTTAGGTTGGGGCCCAACGTAGGTTAGGTTGGGGCCCAACGTAGGTTAGGTTGGGGCCCAACGTAGGTTAGGTTGGGGCCCAACGTAGGTTAGGTTAGGGCCCAACGTAGGTTAGGTTAGGGCCCAACGTAGGTTAGGTTAGGGCGCAACGTAGGTTAGGTTAAGGCGCAACGTAGGTTAGGTTAAGGCGCAACGTAGGTTAGGTTAAGGCGCAACGTAGGTTAGGTTAAGGCGCAACGTAGGTTAGGTTAAGGCGCAACGTAGGTTAGGTTAAGGCGCAACGTAGGTTAGGTTAAGGCGCAACGTAGGTTAGGTTAAGGCGCAACGTAGGTTAGGTTAAGGCGCAACGTAGGTTAGGTTAAGGCGCAACATAGGTTAGGTTAAGGCGCAACATAGGTTAGGTTAAGGCGCAACATAGGTTAGGTTAAGGCGCAACATGGGTTAGGTTAAGGGATGGTGTATGAGGGGGGGAGGGGACGAGGTTCGTTCATAGTGATGATGGTAAGTGGACGCCTGAGGCACCCTGAGATGTGTCACGTCAGGATGCACCTTTGGCTCAGGGGAGGTGGTGCGCCGGTTCCGTGGGTGTGGCAAGGGAGTGGCAGACCTGTGTCTTTCATTCCTGCCATTGCTTATATGCTGTGAGACACGCCAGTGTGGTGGTGTTGGCTGCACCCCTGTGTAGCACATGTGTGGGTGTTTGTGGCTTATCTGCGTAATGATGGTTGTTGGAAGAGTGAGATATTCTGTTTTTGGGGTGGACCTCCTGGTTTTGTTATCATAGTGTGAATGGTGTAATGTGGCGGAGAGGATGCACTGGATGTTGTTCCATGGTGGTGCTTAGATATTGTGTCTGTGTCTGTTACAGCCAGAGAGTAGTGTGTGATAGGGTGTCTGGGTGACGTGTAGTTCACATTGTGTGCACAGACTGTCAGCATGTATAGGGACAGTTGTATGTCGTATGTCATCTATATTCCGATGGCTCTGCATCTATTAGTTATCAGCGCCATGTATCAGTTTAATCTGGTTGCAGTCTCGTGGTGTTCTATCTCTGTACAGTAGTAGAGGTGCGACTGCACTACGTAGCTACCCCTTGCGGCAGCTTTCCCCGGTGTATGGCATATGATTATCAGCAATGAGTCGATTAGTGACAACTGGTCGTGTGACAACGTCACATGTCTGCGGGTGGGATACGCTACAACCTGCTTGTGGGTCAGGGCTCAGTAATGCTCTCCTCACACTGAGCGCTCGGACCGTCATTACCCGTCTGCGTGATATATTGCGGAGCGCTTTTAGCCATTGCCAGAGTCTTTGCGACTGCGAGTGCAACGCCCATGGGGACCGACATGGTTGGGGCGCTTCCTAGCTGATCGCTCAGCATCGGAATCCGTACTGTGAGCACGCAATCGCGCACAGACTTAGAGCATGTGTAGGGACAGTATCATACATGGCAACTCTGGGTTGGGTTTCCCCTTTCCAGAGGTGGATCATCATCAGGGATCCCTGAGCTACTGCTCATCCTCCCTTCAAGTCCACCCCACGTGTCCACTACCCAACTCCACCACGACGAAGGGAACCAGCTCGGAAAAACTACCCCCAGTTTTGGGGGAATGGACCTTCCATTTGAAGAGCGCCTTTAGCCACCCTTTGGGGTGCCCACGGGGAACCACGTGGAGGCGGCGCCGCCACTGCTGACGGCGACCCTTTCGTCAGCAGTATAGCATCCACTTACAGCATGTTCATACATATGAGGGGTACCCAGGGGGACAACCTGTAGTTCCCAGGCTGGCGAGGCCTACATGCTGTCGATCACCAGTTTCCTGGGATCTTAGCCATTTTTCTGACCATACAAGTGGTCAACTAACCCTCCGACATACCCTACTTGCCACTGGTGTCCCAGGATCCATGTAGAGGTATCATTGGTGGTTTTTTGAGAGGCAGCTCTTTACCCCTCCACTCTCAGCCATGGTCCTCCAAGTGTCCAAGAATTTAGGGCTGTTTCGGAATCATTGGGTCTCGAGTCTTTTATTGTTCCCCTAGACTGAGATTAGCTTTCTTCGGTCGCTTCCTGATGTTTTTGGGGTAAATCGTGAATACTTACTCTGTGTTATGCAGTATCATCGCAACTTCCCGAATATCAAAAGCTTCCTCTGCGAATTCTTTTATCGCTATGTAGCTTTCTTTTGTCCTTAATAGATTTTGCTTTGTCCTGATAGATTCAGGTCCCATTACCCCCATAAGCTGTTGTCTGGGTTCGTTGTATAGTGTGCAGGTGTAGACTATGTGATTTGAGTCTTCTTCCTCGCCACATGTGCATCTGCCATTGTCTTCTATTCCCAGCTCATATATTTTCTTTTTCAGACCGTGGCCTGTCAGAAGACATGTCAGGGAGTATGGTGGAACCATGCCCCCACGCCAGCCTGTCTGCCATTGTTCCACATTTGGTACCCAGCTAAAAGTTTCCCTGCCATTCTGTGTCCTGTTCCACCTTTCCTGCCACTCTTCCTGCAGCATACAGTTTATACGTTTGTTAGCAATACATCTAGAGTTTTGCCCCATGACAGCTCTTGGAACCTGGAACCCAGCAACCGAGCCAGCCATTCCGTGTTTGGTATGGTATAGCAAGGCTGCTTTGACTATCTCCAGATCAAGTGGCATACACCCTGTGAGTACTTGGAGAGCATCAGTTGACACAGTCCGGCAGGCTCTGGTCATCTGCAAAAGAAATGGTCGTTGGATTGAGTCTAGTATGCGTTTGACATACCGGTGTTTCGTCCGGTCTGCCCACGCTGCTGCACCATACCTGCAAACAGAGAGACAGAGACCTTGGTATATTAGTTTTAGTGATTTCTTTTGCAGACCCCACTCTGTTCTGGTCACCCTCAGGAGTTTACCTGAGACTTCACCCAGCTTCTTCTGAATGTTCCTCACATGAGGTGTGAACCACAGTCTTTCGTCAAGGGTTATTCCCAGATATGTGAATTCTTGGACAAACTTTATATTCTTGCCCTCAAATGGAATGGTAGGCGGTCTGTGTCTATCGAAAGTGCCTTTGATGGTCATGGCGACTGTTTTGTGATGGGATATTGCCAGCTTGTTCTGTCTTGTCCACCTGCTGACTTCGCCTAATGCTATTTTTGCTCGTTCTTCTATTTGTTTCCTACTTTGTCCCTTAATTATGATTGCCAGGTCGTCTGCGTAGGCCACCTTTGCCCACTGCTCGCCCTCCCTCTCGACAACCATCTCATCAAAGACGAGGTTCCAGAGGAATGGGCCACAAATGGAGCCTTGTGGACAGCCCTTAGTGACCCATTTCTCCACGACACCAGCCTTGCTGCCCACCATCACCTTTCGGTTCCTGAAATAATCTCCCATCAGGTCGTACAAGTTTCGTGGGCATTGGATTTGTCTTAGTCGCCTCATAACGCTAGGCCACCATAGGTTATCAAAGGCGCCTGCTATATCTACAAACACTACAACAACGTATCTCTCCTCACATTGTACGTGGCTTAGTACTTGCCTAATGGCCATCTCTGTTGATGCACCTTTCCTGAAGCCAAACTGATTTGGGGCCTTCAGGTCTGATTCCTCATATCGTTTCTCAAGACGATTTACAATAAGCCGTTCTAGGACTTTCCCTAGGATGGGGAGAAGGCATATTGGGCGGTAGGATTTTGGTTCATCCCTTGGTTTGTCCTCCGATTTGAGAAGTATGCACACTCTTCCTTTCTTCCATGTTTCTGGGACTCTCCTTTCCCGCAGACAGGTGTTGTATATATCCGAGAGGAGGTGAGGGCTGGTATGCCATACTCTTTTGATCATTGCATCATCAATGCCATCAGGACCTGTTGCTTTTCCTGGTTTGCAGGCCTTAATAGCGGCGCCTATTTCCTCAGTTGTAAAGTCTGGATCTAGCTCCACATTGTTATAACTCTCGTTTTCGAGTTTCACAACTAGCTGATCTTCAGTATCCTGATCCGCATCGTCGTCAGGTAAGAGGGTTTGGAGCAGTGATTTTATGGTCTCTTCCCATGTCATGGTAAGAGTCTGGTTCCCAGTTTTAATGTTGCTAATTACATTCTCTGTGCCATATTTTGGCTGGAGTACCCTTCTCATTATGGCCCATGGATCGTTTTTGTCACAGTCAGAGACCCACTTCTTCCATGTCTCTTCTTTTGCCTTGGCTATTTCCTTGTTGAACTTGTTTTTAATTTTGCTGTAGTTTCTCTTTGCAGCTACCAGAGCAGTTTCATTTCCAATTTTGCGTGAGTGTTGTAGTAATCGCCTTGCAGACATGGTATCCCGCCGCAGGTTTGCTAGTTTTGTGTTCCACCATGGTACTGGATTTTCCACCTGTCTCTTCCTTCTCATTGATTTTTTACAGCTCTCATAGACTGCCACCTGCAGTCTGTTTACCTTTTCGTTGACCCCCTCCTGTGGATTTTGTAGCCAGTTCTCTGTGGCACTAACGAGCTGTCTATCAAAAATGGTCCACTTTGCACAGCTTGTATTGTAATTTGGGAGTTCTTCTTGTGCCCTCGTTCTTTGGGGTACTCTGGCCTCATAAGTGATTGCCCTGTGGTCACTTGATGTCCATTCCTCATGGACCATCCATCTACACAGCAGTCTGGCAGCTAAGGGTGTACATATAGTAACATCGATGTTACTCTCCCCATTTGGCCCACTGAAAGTAGTTAGCTGTGATCTCTCATTTATAACCAGAAGACCATGTTGAGAGATAAAGTCCTCCAACTTTCTGCCTGCCTCGTCTGTTGTTTGGCTGTGCCAGACTGGTGAGTTGGCATTTGTATCAGCTCCTATGACTATTGCTTTCCCACTCAGTTTGTCCAGGATGACCTCCAATTCTTGGAGGAACTGATCTACAGGTGAACCATATTGGCAGTAAAGGCTAACTACGTATATCTCGCCAAAGTTCCCACTTACACTAGCAACAGCCATGTGCTTGTTGCAGAAATTTGTGAGCTGCATTGCTGTTAGTGTCTGCGACCTAGCTGCTATAGCTGCCTTTGTCGCTCCATCTTTGGCGCTATACATGAGCTGATAATTTGGGGGATAGCCAACTACTTTGTTGTTTATACAGTAGGGTTCCTGTATCAACAGCACGTCCACATTCTCCTCATTTATCCTCTGTGCCAGTTGATCAGGGACTACTTTTGCCCTTTGCCCATTTATTTGGAGAATCCTTATGACATTGTTCTGTGTGCCAGTCCCTTGTCTTCTTCCAGTGTGCAGAACTGCATCGTCCCTACTGGCCATAATCTGTTCTGTAGGTTATTATGGCCTTGACTCTGTTATATTCTGGGCAGGATTTCTCTGTTACGGCATGGTTGTGTGGCTTCTTAGCACGCTTGCAGTTTGCACAGTGTGCTGGCTGATCTTTCATTGGGCAGTCCTTGTAGGTGTGTCCAGATCCCGCGCAGTGACCACAGGTGTTTTCTGCACTCGTGCACTTGGCAGCTGTGTGTCCGTGTCCCTGGCATTTAAAGCACCTGTTTATGTTGTTGTAGTTTTTCACTTTGTGTGAGGTACAGTTTATGTACACACGGCCTTGCTGTGTTAGCTTATTCCAGAGCTCTGGTGTTGTCTCCAAAACCAAGTTAACGTCTTCCCGTTCCTTTGGGCCAGTCTTGAACAGCACTTTGGTGCCATCCATAACTTCTTCCAGAGATGTGTTGAGCCTGGAGAGGTTTCTTTCAAACAGCTCAGTTTTCAGCTCCTCTTCTGTTGTCTGTCTTGGGACGTCGAAAATGATTACCTTCGGATTTCTTTTTTTTGGATCTGATACAGCAATTCCGGACTGAGCTATGTCTCCACACTTCCTTATTTTTTCTGCATCCTGATCATTTGGGACCTCAAGAACAATGCCTTTGTCTTTTACTGCCTTACATTTTGAGATCCTTACATCTTTTAGTGAAGTGGCGATTAGCGTCCTTACTGTTTCTTGAAGTTCCTTGTCCGTTTTCTGAGCTCCCTCTGCTGGCTTGATCATGAGAACTTTTGGTTGCTGGGTTTTCCTGGGCTCGTTTTTTGGTATGGATGGTTGTGCCACTGCCTTGCTGGCATAGCTCTCGACTTGTACAGGAGATGTATTTAGAGTAGCCTTGACACACCTCAGCTCTGTTGTAAGCTCTAGAATATCCATTTCATATTTCTTCAGTATCTGCTCGTATACTGACAGTTTCCCTAGAATGAATTTCTTCTGGGCGTTGTTTATCTTGTTGTTCTCGTTAAACAGAAACGCCTCCATCTCTTCTCTTATGATTGTCATTGTTTGAAGGTCAGTACATGTCTTAGTTCCTTCCTTGTCACTTGGATTCGTGGAATTTCGGCCCACTTCCTTACCTATATCTACATTTTCTTTACTGGGCCCCATTTCGGGGCGGCTTTTCAGAGCTCTTCTCTTCCTTAGGGGGGAAGTTTGCTCTAGGTGCCAGCCACTATCCTCTTCCACCTTCACACATTTACATGATATTTCTTATGTAACTATAGATCCTAACCTAAGGGGGAAAAAAAAGTAGAGGTACTAACCTAATTATAACATCGGCCCTATGTATCCTACGATGCTAATCTCCAGGGCGTCTATTCCCTATCGTCGACGTTAATGCAGAGCTGACAGCTACACAGTACGTACGACTTAACTTCTCTGAAAATATTTCCTAACCTAGCACGGACTAAACAATAAGACACACATATTGGGAGAGGGAGAAATACAAACTACAGACAAAATGTTCATAAGGCCTAACATATATGATAACAACAATGGTGGCACACGATTTATCTTTTCAGTTCCATTTCCTATCCTAACACACTGTCTTCTCTGAAAGTATTTCCTAACCTAGCACGGACTAAACAATAAGACACACATTTTGGGAGAGGGAGAAATACAAACTACAGACAAAATGTTCATAAAACCTAACATATATGATACCAACAATGGTGGCAAAACGATTTATCTTTTCAGTTCAAATTCCTAACCTAACACATATTTACACAGTTTCATAGTATTAAACAACTGCTCTGCCTGATCAATTTCCTTCCATCGACGTTCATGCAAGAGAGCTGTCACTGCACTCGATTTTCCTTTTCAGTTTGCTATCCTAACCTAACACATAATTACACGGTTTCACAATTACAGATACATATTGCATGCGATCTTTCTCATGTTGATAGTGTTTTAACCTAACAGACAACAGAAGATGTAGGGACAGGTTATAATTGAGAAGTTATACCACCTACAGAAAATGTGACGTCAACAGAAAGGCTGGTATCACTGGTGGCTGGCGAGCGAGAGGGTCAATTCTGCAATGCTATCCCTACTCACGGAAGATACGGGAAACGTGGAGGAACAGAGAACACATCACTAACTACAGCCTTCGAATTTCGGCGATGTGACTTCCGTTTACGAAAGAAGAAAGACGATAGCTGCTATACTATGGTCGGAGGACAGGGCATTTTACACTCCATCTCCCAGGGGATGAACCATATAGCACTCGCCTTGCCTTGCGTTTCCCCTAGAGACTGTCGCTAAGTTGATACTAACAGATTTTTTCGCACCGCGTGTCGCGCGCTACAGCTCGCCCGCGCGTCGACCGTAAGTTGATACTGTTCCACTGCTATATTATGACAGAAGGACCACTATTTATTTACCTCGACAGATAGAGGATGAAAAGGCGTACGGGAACACGTGATTGATAGTTTCCTACAGGCAGGATTTGGCCGAGGAAATCTGCAGTTCCCGTCAGCATGCGGTCGTTTCGGTATCTTTGCTTGCACTGCCGGTATCTATAGAACTCACAGGGAAAAACGTGCTTGCCTCTACATCACTGGATAACACGATACATGGAGAACACTATCACATTCGTACAACCTGCTACTGACAGCCGTCACGTGGATGCAAGCGGATTACTACAGAAACGCGGTGTGCGCGTGGTCCGACACGTGGCCGCTTCGATGTCGTCACTTACAATGCCTATAACTCCTAAACACACAAAAGAATGTACACTTCTCTGTTCATATCTGGATAGAGAAACCCATGGGGAACATCAGTGTATGCGTTCCAAAGAGCTATCAGCTAACGTCAGGCGGATGCAAACGGATTACTGCATAGTCGCGGAAGAACGACGACGCGTGTGCGCGCCCATAGGAAAAATCAATTTAATAGCTCTATTCTTAAAGGTACACAGCAATATCTCTACGTCGTCTGATAGAGAATAGGAACATCTATCAAACGGTGGTCTTGAACTTTTCCCAACACCCCATCTTTGGATGATTATCGGCTACTTCCGGTCGCCACGTGGTTACCACGCGTTCTTCGGTTTGATTGTCTGTATCTTTTAAACTATCAATGGAAGACCCACTTATTTAGACACTGTCCGCTAGAGAAAGGCCTGGAGAATACAGCCATGTACTTGAAAGCTAGATAACGACTGAAGCTACGCGGATGGAAACGGATTTCTAAACGCACGCGGTGCACGCGGAGATGCGCGCGAGACAAAGGGCAACACACGACCACCAAAATAGCACTTTCTAGGCACAGTGGGCCGCTTTACTGCACATTTACAGATGAAATATATTTACAGCACCTGTCCAGTACCACTGAAGTGGCAAGAATTCACGAGTTTGTGGTAAGTCATGGCTTTACGAAAACATCGGTTTTTTGAAAAGCTTTGACACAAATACCTTTTCGAAGACCCAGGTGATACGTCAGTGACGTCCCACGATGTAGTCTGCGTCGGTGAAGCACTTCACAAACACCACAACTTCCGTAACTAAGGAGACACAGCGCTAAAAATCCAATTTCGAATACGTCATCATAACTCAGAAACGGTTCGAGCGAAGGCAAAGATTTTCCTACACCGGTTGTAATGTCACAACGCGAAACACTGTGCCAAATTTCACAATAATCGCACTCGATTTACCCACCCAAAATGCCAAAAGAACGGGAGCGCTCTCGACGCTCGACCGCGCGCGACGATAGGGACAGCGGGAATTTCGCATCTTGGATAAAACGCTTCATGAAACGGATGATATAGGGGTGGATTGCAACTTACGACTGCGAGAAAAGTCCGCCGTTCATCCGCTGGAGTTGCAATTTGGGCAGGTGACGTGAGGCACGTACGGGGGCGGGTGGCGTGATTGTCGGTGGACGACGTCGTGCGGCGCAGGGACTGGCGTTGGTGCTCTTGTGGTGGACAGTGGATGCAGGCTTTGTGGGTGGGGTCGGGAAACGGGTACTGTGCGCCCATCGCCGTCGTAGTCAGCTTGGCGTCGCATAGATGGCGGTACTGTTTTTGTGGTGCGATCGACATGGTGGTTGTAGTGCTGTCGGATGCGCGTAGATGGGGCTATTGCATGTGGTTTCGTCGTGTTTT